>NC_056629.2:57812842-58077842 GCF_002870075.4 Lactuca sativa | reverse complement strand
CAATGTCGGCCCGTTTATGTTTGTTAGTGTATTCTGAACTTAGGTCCAATGCAGGGGCTAGTTCAATGTAAATTATATGTTTCCGAACTTTGATCCGATGTCGGGGCAAGCCCGAGGAAGGATTTGTATGCTTGAATTCTTCGTGATTCTTGCATGTGTTTGTTTATATGTTATGGACTTTGGTCCGGTGTTGGGGCAATCCCAAGAAATGTTTAGTTATATGCTATGTGTTATGTGTTCTGAACTTCGGTCCGATGTCGCGGCAAACCTGAGGAAGGATTTAGCTTATATGTTTATGTTATGTGTTTATGTTATATGCTTATTCGTATGTGATATGTATACCGGATTTCGGCCCAATGTCGGGCGGGGTTTGATGCTAGACTTCGGTCCGATGTCGGGCCGGGGGGGGGGGGATGTAGTGGGCAAGGCCCAATGTATGGCATTATGTGATTATGTGTATGGTATGTGGTAGTTTGGGGAGATTCACTAAGCTTCGTGCTTATAGTTTTCGGTTTTGGTTTCAGGTAATTCTGGTAGCAAGGGGAAGAGCTCGGGATGATTGTAATGCACACACCATTTGATTCAGCCTAGGATGTTTAGACTCTGATATTTAGCACATGATTTGGATACAATATTTTATTATGATGATTTGAGATACATTACATATGTTTTTATGAGATGACAAATGGTATTTATGGATTTTTATAAATAATCAAAACGAAATTTTTGGACTGTATTTTTGGGATGTTTCAATAGAAAGGGTACGTTTTAAATATTTAAGGTTGGAAACATGGTTTACAACTTCTTCAAATTCCATGTGATACAAAATGCTCTTATAAGTATCTTTTTTATGCTTTCACTTTTCACTTATTCTATTTATCTTTCTTAAATTGTAGTGTGAGTTCCTTATATCGGTTGTTCATTTAAATGCATGAGAAACAGTGTCCACCAGACTAGCAAGGGTGGTTATTCACCAAAGTATCTTAAAAACACAAAAATGACAGAAGTGTAAAGTTTATGTTGGCAGCTGATTGGATTCATGCTAGACGATACAACTTTTAGTATTTTGAAGAGAAATAGTAAATGGGTTTTTTCCTTTCTAATCATATTTTTCTATATTTTCTATTTATTTTTCAAAACTAATTCAAGCTTCGATGATGTTGTGGGGTTGTTATGTCTTTAATGTTCTTTTTTTTTTATATAAAATCTTGAGGATGGATCGATGTTAATTCAACTTTCTGGGTTTTTTTGTAATTCAATATTGTTGATTTCAAAATGAATAGTTCGAGAGCACCCAATAAGAACATATCCATGATATTATCTCCTAATTTCATAATGGTATACATCTTCATAAAGGTTTCCATGGCAATGTCTATAATTGATATCGTTCTTCGTTAAAGTAGGTGTTTGTGATGTATTGAAGTATTGACATATTTTTTAAATGTAGAAGTATCGTACTTATTCTATTCGAAATCGTTTATACATGATTATGATTTGATATTTTCTCTTACGTTTCTAATTAACAAACCCATATTTCTCCTCGGTGGCGTATATACTAGATGGAAACATAGAGTTTTAAATGAATTGAAAAAGCTTGAACAAGAAACCTGCATTTTGGTGGTTTAATCTTTGTTGTTATTATGTTTTCTTACATAATTTTATATTTTTATTGGTTTTCTTATTGATTGAGGATATGTATGGCTAAAATTAATCTTGAACGAGAAACTCCATGTGCACCCGTTTCCCTGACCATGATCTAATTATTTTATTGCAGGTAACTTCTACAGATTCATGGATGTATTGTATGTATGTGCGTTTTTTATGAATATCTACAACTCTGATTAGTTTTGATTTTGTTTACATCTAATTTTTATTATATAATAAAAACTCTTTAATGTAACGTTATTTTGATATCTTATATTTTCTATGGTTATAGTACTTCTTCCGGTATCTTTTGGCATCACAATTGTTTGCCGGAAGGTTGACACTTCTCTTTTTGGATCTTCACCTATTGAATATTTAAGTTTCACCATTTATTGAAAAAATATTTTTCAAATATTCCTTAAATTTTTTTCATCATTTAATGTTTTCCAGGGACAAATCAAGCAATGGATTTATTTCTCTTCACTGGAATTCGACACGGATTTGTAAAATGGTTAATGCTTAGATTTGTTTATAATAAATATGTTGCTCCGGTTATTTAAAGTTTACCAATTTCCACTTTACCCTCTTTAGTTATGGCATCCTTTCAATAACACTTCTTTTTAACACACATTAAAGGTAGAGGAGGCTTTAATTGTTGGATTAAAGAGAACTCTTGGTGCCTTAAACACATATCTTGTCTCAAACACCTTCTTCGTTGGACACAACTTGACACTTACTGACATCATCAAAACATGTAATTTGTACCATGGTGCGGGGAAAGAAACAAAAGTTTTTCACTTATTGTTTCTTCAAAAAAAAAAGGTCAAGCAAATAGACTAAAAGAAAGGCCGAACCTAAAAAAAGAAGAAAAAGAAGTTCCTACTAAAGTTGAAAGTAATGGCGACGAAGAAGAAGTGTAACATCCCAAATCGTCTTCTGTTTGTGATAAGCAAGATATGTCATGGGAGAGAATACCCTGCAATGATGACAAAGGTCGACCCAATTTCAAAATGGACTAGGTTCCAAAGACCAACTAATCCCGCTCTGTATCAGAGCAGCTATGGAGGCATATCATCAGATTTCAGTTTGTTGATAGTGGTTGTTCCAGGCACATGATAGGAAGCATCTCTTAACTGTACACCACTCAGAACATTACTTGAGAGTATGTGTCCGTTGGGGGAAGGGAAGAAAGGAAGGGATCACTCATGGGGTTAGTGCTTAACAACGTGAAGAATTTTAGGATCTGTTATGAGATTACGTGTGCTGTTCTCAGACCTTCTGGATGCAGATTCAATTGGTGACTTACGGTTTGAATTTTCTTCTTTATATTCCTGAGTTTTTCTTAAGTTGATTTGCTTTAAAGACTAATTTTTGTTTTAGGATAGTTTAAATTTGCGCATTTACTTTTTTCTCTCCTATGCACAAATTTAGGGGGAGAAATAAAAACAAAACATTAGAAAATCAGAAAATAAAAAATATGGTGTTAATGGAATGTACTTACAGGAGATGTTTTGGGAAGTGATATAATCATGTGATAACAGGCAATCTGAATCTGTGTAAGGGACTGAATTCGAATTGTTTAGGCTCTGTGTTCGATGCGCTAGTAGGCACGAAAGATTTAAAATGGACTTGACTAGGCATAGATGAACTTAAGGAATCTAGAGACTTGAAAAATATTGACCTATATAGATCCATTTAACCTGACAATATGACGCTCGGATAGGTTGAGCAGGGAGATATACATGAGAATCTACCGATCACATTAAATGAACCCGTATCTAGAGTTGTGGATTAACTTTTCCTCGATGTGCGGATTCTGTCCTTAATTTCGGTTTTGATGGGGTGACTGGGGAATTCCGATAAATTAGGTATGTAGAAGTTTATTTTCTTTCTTTCTGTCAGTTAGTCATATGTTGCCTCCTCTGTGTGATCGAGAGATCCGACCTGGACCTTAACATATACGATTCTATCTCTCTGCATCTTCTCTCTATGCAATTCTTTCTATCTGTTAGCCATATACTGTCTCCTCTGCATGACTCAAAATCCGACCTGGTACACAGTATATGCACCATTCTCTTCTCAATCCCTCTGAAAACCTCAGCTAGTCATATGTTTCATCCTTTGTGTGATTGGAAGAGATCCGACCTGGATGTACAACATATGCATTCTAAATCTATATTCTCTCTTAATAATTGTCTGCTCACCCGGTGTAAGGGGTATTCTGGAAGTCTTTGATGGCTGGAGCATATCAGGAAGCGGGAAACACGTTCTAGTACAATTAAAATGGAACACATACAAATTGTCTGTAGATCTCGCTGCTCAATTTAGGTGGACAACAATATCTTTGGTCGTCGTCAGCTGAATGGTCCTTAAGGAATATTATCTAGGAACTTAGGATCACATTGTCTTGTCACTTATAGTATGTCCTAATTTTGTCACAATCTCTCGTGTTTAAGTAGACCACAATACCGACGATTGACCAGATCTATTCATGAAGGGAGAGGTACTGATAAATAGATAAAGGTTGTCTAAAAACTTTGATCCCAAATCACTCTTAAAGTTACCTATTATTTTTGTTTTTATTAAGTTTGTTCATAGTGTTCTTCTAATTTAAATATAAGGGGGAGAATTAAAATAAAAAAATTAATTAAAAAAAACAAAAAAAAAAAACAAACAAACAAAAATCAGAAAATTCAAAATAAAAAATAGTGTTATTTCTATTTTATATCATGTTTAGAAAAATAAAAAAAAAATCCAAAAATATTTTTGTTTCTGTTTTAATTTGTGTGCTAAGTTTTCTTTTAGTTTTGTTTTGTCTTGAAAAGTGAATTCAGGTGATGATGAAACTCATGGAGTTTGTGTCGAAGATTTCTGAGCCAAGGCTTCGTCCGTGAGCATCGAAGAATTATCATTCGAAGGAGCAAGAAATGAAGATTATTCTTTCAATATTCAATTCTTCAATCCCAAAATCAAAGCAGAAATTGAAGATTATGTGACGGATTACATTGAAGCCTCCTCAATCAGTCTGCTGCTATCGTTGTACCTGCTAAAGTGATCCAGAAGATTTGTTCTCTCTAAAGTTCTCTCTGAAGATTCTCAAGCTGAAAGCACCAATTTTCAAGAATTTCTACAAGAAGCCACCTCACCCAATGTGCGTTCAATGTCAAATTTTTGCAGAAAAGCTCAAGTGCTCAAGATGAAGTCATTCATTGAAGATTCATCAAGTTCATCTTGAAGTTGTGAAGAAATCGTAGGTTAAAGTTGAAGCTAAGCTCTCAATGAAGATTAACAAGAATAGCCAGCTACTTTTTAGGGGGAGCTTGTTGGGTCATTTAGAAAAGAAAGTTATAAACCAAGGGGGAGATTGTTGGGTCAAAAATATGGTTTATACTTTACTTTTCTAGGAAAATGTATTTTGTGTCTTGGACCGTAAACAACTTGGTGTTTACGGTCGTATACGTGTTTACGGCTGTGTTTACGGCCGTAAACCCATTTACGGCCCATGTTCACCAAGCCCATATTCCCTACTATATATATATAGGTGTTAGGGTTGAGGAGTAGAGATTGATATGCAGGAGAAGTAGAAATGTTAGTACTTTCAACATTAATAAATCCTTCCGAAACAAAACCAGATGGCTTGCCATAAACCATGAATGGTTCATTTGCAATATCTTCTTTGGACAGGGGCCTATGCTGATATGAATGATTGAAAGGAGGAGGCACTTGATTATACCCTAGACCCTTTGATTGATTTCTCTTAAATTGCATGCAGTGGTCTATCATATTTGCAACTACCTCACTCGAGACATCAAATTTCCTAAAATCAAAATCAGCAGTTTCAAATTTTCCCTTTAAGGGTTCAATTTCAGCCACTAGTTCAGCGTTCTGTTTCACTACATAATCATAATTTTCACATTTATTAATGTAGTCTTCCTGAAGTCTCCTAAAGTCCTTTATTTTTTAATTCCAATTAGGCTTTAAGTGGTTTTGACCTTTTCTGAGTTGGTACCCTTCATATCTAAGGTCTTCTACTTCCCTTTTTAATGAGTCATTAAGTTCACGAAGAATCTTAAGGCTTTCTACTTCACTATCTAATGTCTCAATTTTCTCATGCAGAATTTTAACATAATCAATACAGGCTTGAGAACATGATGGTAGACTTACCTCGGTTGTATTCGGTTCATGAGAAGAAGATACCATCAACGCAAACTGCAGCTCCATCATTTTGTCTTCAGCTGCCACAATTTCTGCCGGAGCATCATCACAGACCTGTGCCAGGTGAGCATTTTCAAGTGCAGACAAATTCAGGGCCTGCATCTGATCCTCCCAATCGAAAGACTGCGCAACCATAGCTTTCTCGTTGTTTATCTGAGTACCACTTCGATTGTTTCCAACTGCAACTATTGTCCTATCATTATTTGATCTTTTGTCTAGATGTGGACAATCACGAGCAAAATGCCCTTGGCTCGTGAGAGTTAAAACATCGTATCAGTCAATTTTGTCAGATTTGGGGGATTATTTGATCTTATTTTCGAAAGATTTTTGCGTTTTTGGATAGATCTCTGAAAAATAAGGGGGGGGGGGGGGGGTTGTTCTTCGTGTTTTTAATAAAAAAAAGGGTTTTTGATCGAGTTTTGGAGCTTCAAAGTCGAAAAATCGGTGTTTTTGGTCGAAACATGCGAGGGTGTGGCGGAGTTTGCGGCCGGCAGCTAGGGTTCCAGAGTTTGCTACTCGAGGTTCATGGTCCGGAGTTTGCTGCCCTTCACGGTCTTAGCTTGCGGCCTCGGTGTTTACGGCCGGCTTCGGTTTGCGGTCCTCGGTGGTTTACGGCCTCGTCCTCGCATAGCTTCTCGCCTCGCATCAAAAATAAGACGCGCTTTGGAGGTGGTGGGGATCGAACCCGCGACCTCCAACTCACAAACACAACGTCTTACCATCTCAGCTAGCAAGCTCCTTGTATCATTCCTCCGAATTTTAAAACATAACCCGTCTTTTTCGCTTCAAGTTTCACAGTTTTGACACTTTTAACCCCAAAATTCAATTCCTTTTAATTTTAAATTCCTTTTTCATCCAAAATAAAATAAAAAATAAAAAAATAAAAATAATAAATAAATAAATAATAAATTAAATTAAAATTAATTAATAAAATTATATTTTAATTTTTGACTTTTATTTTTTAACTTTTGACCTTAAATTTTGACTTTGTCTTCTAAGTTTGACCTTTCACTTTAAACTTTGACTTTTTCGTTTAACTTTTAAATTTTCAAATTTAGCTTTTTGGTTTGACTTTTAAGTTTGACTTTTCAAGTATGACTTTTGAGTTTAATCTTTTAAATTTGACTTTTAAGGTTTATAATCAAAGGGTTTGACTTTTAAGTTTGATTTTGGCTTCTAGTTGTCCTTTTTAATTAATTTTAAGGTCTACGATGGAGTTGAAAACATGAAAGAGAGTCGTCAGGATATGTTACGACAAAATTTCAACATTTTCGATTATATCCCTGGAGAAACCCTCGATACTCAGTTGCAGCGATTTACTACACTTACTACTGAGATGAATATAGCTGGGATCTTCTTGTCTAAGTTTGAGATAAACGAAAAGCTATTGAATTCACTTCCGAAATCATGGGATATGAACATGGCTATCATCAAGAAGATAAAAGATCTCAAACATCTTAGTCTTGTTGATGTAATTGAAGATCTTGATGCTTTGAAGTGTAGAAAAGCAATGAGTTCTGAAAACATTCTGGTCACTGAAGTTAGATGTACTCCAACTTGTGAAACTACGATTGATTTATTAAAAAGAGAGGTTGAGGACCTGAGATATGAAGGATATCAACTCAGGAAAGGACAGAAACCCCTGAAGGTTGAATTAGAAGCAAAAACCAAAGACTTTAGGAAGCTTTAGGAAGAGTATAGCAACAAGTGTGAAAATTATGACTATATTAAGAGACAACTTGCTGCTGTAACTGAAGAACTTGACACATTGAAAATTAAGTGTGGAAAAATAGATGTCAGTTTCATAAATTATACTGCGTCAAGTCAGACAGTCGAGTCCTTATTTGAAATCCAATTAAAATTTAAAGATAACCAAAACAAGGGTCTAGGGTATGATAGTGTTCCTCCACCTTTCAATCATAACTACACATCTATCCCTATGACATAGGAAGAAATTGACAAGGAGGCACATCTTCAACATGGAAAACGAATTGGATTTGTGTCAGGAGGAGTTATTAATGTTGAAAATACTAATATGTCTACTTCATGTGCAGGTAAAGTAGCAGAAGATGAGAACAAGGAGAAAACCATTGAACAAAACAACATTTCTTTGAGCTCTGAGTCTGTTGCTTCGAACTCGTCTGCTTCTAATCAACCGACCGTTGAGAAATACAGGCCTCCAATTCTAGCACAACAGAGTGCTTGTTGCAAGTGTGCATGTGGAAACAATAAAAGACAAGACAAGGATACGCCACCAGGGGAAGGAATAAATAACTTCACATTGAAGAAAAGACTTGTTTTCATTGTGGAACACCTGGACACATTGCCAAAAATTGTCCTAATCGCGCATACGTTCCCTACAATGCACAAGGATGGCAAAACGCGCCGAGTGGGAGATACTTCAAAAGAAACCCTTCCAGGTCATGTTCAGACAATGGTGACTGGAACGCACAGAAGGCCAAGAATCAATCTTCCAAGGCCAAGCATCCAACTCCTAAGGCCAAGCATCCAACTCCCAAGAATAAGAAGGGAATGCTGGCCCAGAAGTCTAGTTCAAGAGATGCTCTTGTGAAGCCAAGATCGGTTAGGTCAAAGTCATCTAGGCATCCGACTTCAAGTTCCAAATCAAGTGCCAAGGCACCCATCGGATCAAATAAGAAATGGGTTAAACCTGAATATAGATGGGTACCAAAGGTGAAAACTCCCAAATCTTCTACTGATTCTAATATTTCTACATCTTCTGTTTGTGACAAAG
Organism: Lactuca sativa; assembly: GCF_002870075.4. Lineage (NCBI taxonomy): Eukaryota > Viridiplantae > Streptophyta > Magnoliopsida > Asterales > Asteraceae > Lactuca > Lactuca sativa. Next base: position 58,069,228 of record NC_056629.2, on the reverse strand, counting down.
GTCGACCCAGTTTCAAAATGGATTGGGTTCCAAAGACCAACTGATCCCGCTCTGTGTCGGAGCAGCTATGGAGGCATATCATCAGACTTCGGTTTGTTGGTAGTGGCTGTTCCAGGCACATGATAAGAGGCATCTCTCAACTGTACAACATTCAGAATTTTGTTCGAGAGTATGTGTCCTTTACGGGAAAGGAAATAAGGGAATAAAGGAAAGGATCACAAATGGGGTTAGTGCTTAATAATATGAACAATTTTCGGATCTGTTCTGATATTATGCTTGCTGTTCTCAGACCTTTTGAATGCAGATTCAATCGGTGAATTACGGTTTGCATTTTCTTCTCTATACTCTAGAGTTTTTCTTAAGCTGATTCGTTTTGAAGACTAATTTTTGTTTTAGGATAGTTTAAATTTGCGCATTTACTTTCGTTTCTCTCCTATGCACAAATGTAGGGGGAGAAATAAAAACAAAACAAAAATTAGAAAATTAAAAAAAAAATCCAAAAACATTAGAAAATCAAAAAATCAAAAAATATGGTGTTAATGGAATGTGCTTGAGGGAGATGTTTTGGAAAGTGATATAATCATGTGATAATAGGCAATCTGAATCTGTGTATGGGACTGAATATGAATTGTCTAGGCTCTATGTTCGATGCGCTGGTAGGCATGAAAGATTAAAATGGACTTGACTAGGCATAGATGAACTTAAGGAATCTTGAGACTTGAAAAACTTTGACCCAATTAGATCCGTTTAGCCTGACTTCACGGCGCTCGGATAGGTTGAGCAGGGAGATATACATGGGAATCTACCGGTCACATTAAATAACGCGTATCTAGAACTGTGGATTCACTTTTCCTCGATGTGTGGATTCTGTACTTAATTTCGGTTGGATGGGGCGACTGGTAAATTCCGATGAATTAGGCCTGTAGAAAATTATTTTCTTTCTTTCTATCTGTTAGTCATATGTTGCCTCCTCTGCGTGATCGGGAGATCCAACCTGGACTGTAACATATGCAACTTTATTTCTCTGCATATTATATCTATGAAATTCTTCTTATCTATTAGCCATATGTTGTCTCCTTTGCGTGACTAACAATCTGACCTGGTACACAGCATATGCAACCTTCTACTTCTTAATCCCTCTAAAACTATAAGTGATAATAATCTGAATCTATCCTCTCTCCTAATGATTGTCTGCTCACCCGATGTAAAGAGTACCTTGGAAGTCCTTGATGGCTGGGGCATATCAGGAAGCGAGAAACACATTCTAGTACAATTAAAATTGAACACATACAGGTTGTCTGTAGATCTCGCTGCTTAATTTAGGTGGACAACAATATCCTTGGTTGTCGTCAGATAAATGGTCCCTAAGAAATTTACTTAAGAATAAGGGCTAAAAATGTCATATTATTGGTAAACTGTCCAAAATTATGTTAAAAATCTCTCGTGTTTAAGTGGACCACAATACCGGCGATTGACCAGATCTATTCATGAAGGGAGAGATACTGATAAACGGATAAAGGTTGTCTAAAAACTTTGATCCCAAATCACTCTTAAAGTTAGATATCATTTTATTTTTGTTAAATTTGTTCATTGTTTCTTCTAATTTAAATATTAGGGGGAGAATTGAAAAATAATAAAAATAAAAAAAATAAAAAAAAATCAGAAAAATTCAAAAATCAAAGAAAAATCCAAAAATAGTGTTATTTATGTTTTAATTTGTATGCTAAATTTTTCTTTTAGTTTTGTTTTGTCTTGAAAAGTGATTTCAGGTGTAGATGAAACTCATGGAGTTTGTGTCGAAAATTTCTGAGCCAAAGCTTCATCCGTGATCATTGAAGAATTCTCATTCGAAGGAGCAAGAAATGAAGATTATTCTTTCAACATTCAATCTTTCAACCCCAGAAGCAAGGTGAAGCTGAAATTGAAGATTATGTGACGGATTGCATTGAAGCCTCCTCAATCAGTCTACTTCTATCTTAAACCTGCTGAAGCGATCTAGAAGATTATTTCTCTCTGATGTTCTCTCTGAAGATTCTCAAGCTGAATGCACCATCTTTCAAGAATCAATACAAGAAGCCTCCTCACCCAATGTGTGTTCAATGCCACATTCTAAAGAAAAGCTCAAGGGATCAAGATGAAGTCATTCATGGAAGAATCATATGTTCATCCTAATGCTACGAAGAAATCGAAGGTTAAAGCTGAAGCTAATCTCCCATTGAAGATTGACAAGAAAAGCCAGCTACTTTTTAGGGGGAGCTTGTTGGGTCAATTAAGAAAAGAAAGCTATAAACCAAGGGGGAGATTGTTGGGTCAAAATATGATTTATACTATGATTTTCTGGGCAATTATATTTTTATTTAATATTTTATGAGCTTTCAGTCTAGTTTGCAGTCAGGTGGGGTTTACGGTTGAGTTTACGGCCATAAACCCATTTACGGCCCATGTTCCCCTTGTATAAATATAGGTGTTAGGCTGTGAGGAACGCATTGATGAACAGTAAGGAGTGTACGGCCAAGAGAAACTAGAGAGAAGTTTTGTGTGTGTGAATCTTTTGTATCCGGATCTTCATTCTAATCAATTCATACATAGATTCATATTATTATTCTTCACCTTCTCTTCTATTTGATTTGACATCATCCGTTTGATTGGGATTCCGCACCATCAAACGGATCTGATTGATACACAGGCATTTTAGGGACTTACAATTTTTGATATAGCAATTTATAAAACAATTTATAGAAAACATCATCAAGTTATTTCATTTCATAAAAATCCATAGATCATAAGTCTCAAAATCATGTCATCACATAGTAACAATGTCAGAGTACAAATCCCAAGAATCTCATATGCGGAAGTCGTGTGTGTGTGTGATGCGCTGCTACCGTACCGGCTCCTTTCCCTTCAAAGAAGAAGGACCAGAAACAAAAACTGAAACTGTAAGCACAAAGCTTAGTGAGTTCCCCCATCATACCACATACCATACAATAAACATATTGCCTAGCATATCTGGGTTCCCGCCCTACCCTGATGAGCATATCAGGGTGCTCAAGCTACCCTTGTTAGGCATATCGGGGTGCCCGACCTACCGCTTGTCAATCATATCTGGGTGCTTGACCTACCCTGCCAGGCATATCTGGGAGCCCGACCTACCCTCCGGTTTATTTCAACCATCTATGAGGACTATTTCATCCCTACCACTACCACATAATAACATAGCATATCATACTGTCAGACATATCTGGGTGCCCGACCTACCCTGTCGGTATATCTCAACCGGGTCTGGGGACTAGTCCCTTATCTACCACTATCACATAATCACATAGCATACTAGCACATAAAGCAAAACAAATAGTGGCATACCAGACAATTATCACAAAGACAATCATCTCAACTATAATCACCTACTAGTGGGCTGACAATCGTGCCTTCGATGCACTTCTACTGGAATGTGACTCACCTCAATGTCGTGAAGTAGTTGAACTGTCCTCGGCTCTGGGATCAACTCTCCTCAAACTCCTACACATAACATCTCTTTTAATTACTCGTTCATACTCATAACCCCTTTAAGGGTCAACTCTGGTCAATGGTCAAGTCAAAGGTCAACACTCTGGTCAAAGTCAACCTTCGGGTCCAAGTAAACATTCTGGTTGACTCAGCTTGCCGAGTTGGTCCATCAACTCGTCGAGTTCCCGAGTCCATAAAACTCTGGAGTCTCGATCCTACTCGTCGATTTCTTCCATGAACTCGTCAATTTCCCCTTCATACAAGTCGGGGCATTTCACTCACAAAATGCCGAGTTCATCCTTGAATTCTTCGAGTTCTTCTTCATATCAGTTGGGACATTTTGCTCTCAACTCACCGAGTTCATCCTTGAACTCGTCGCGTTTCTCTTCATATCAGTCGGGACATTTGCTCTCAACGCGCCGAGTTCATCCTTGAGCTTGTTGAGTTCTTTGATCTTCAAGTCCATAAACACATCCAACTCGCTGAGTCATCTTCTTAACTCAACGAGTTTGCTCAGTAACAGAAAAGGTTGGGGGACCACGACCTAACTCGCCGAGTCGTATGAACGACTTGTCGAGTCCCCCATAGTCCAAATCTATTCAATCGTTTCCAGTCGGGCTTAATGCATCCAAAACATAGATCTGGCCTCCTAGGGTTGATATAACATGTAAAGTTACAAACTTTACGCTCATGCATGGGTTATTTATCTCAAAAAGCCCTAAAAATTGGTTCATATGATGCATGGGACTCCTATGGCCATAAAGTTGGCACCTTTGTGCCATGAAGTTCCTCAAAGACTCTAGATATGAAGTTATTACCCCAAAACATGCTTGCATCCATGAATGGTTCCATAATATGCTCCAAAAGGCCCTAAACTACCTCATGAAGAGATCTAGTAAAAGAATAGTCAAGGTATAGACTTTATACCTCAAATGAGTCAGAAATGCAGCACAAACTCTACAACTACTTGCTTCATCTAGAATCCCTAATCTTTCCTCTTCCTTCTCAAGCTTCAAAATCACCAAGTACACACAACAATGGCTCAAGAACACTCAAAATGGGCTAGGGTTTCGTGACTAAGGTTTGGAGGTGAGGGAGGCTGAAGTTAAGGCCATTTAAAGTGTTTAAAAAGGGTGCAAGCCCTAAAAATTAGGGTTTCACTCTGGCATCCCTACTCGTCGAGTCGAGGCTCTCGACTTGTCGAGTAGGCTTCACTTTCCGCGTCTAATCATTCGTTCCTACTCGACGAGTCTGGGGGCCTCCAACTCCTCGAGTCCCTTTGCAAAAATGAATGTTTTAATTAAAAAATACATACTAGGATCCGGGTATTACAAATCTCCCCCACTTATTTTAGACTTCTTCCTCAAAGTTTGTTGCGTTTGGAAAAAGCTTGGGGTAGTGCTCCCTCATCTCGTCCTCCAGCTCCCAGGTCCATTCTGAGCACTTGTAGTGCTGTCATTGCACCTTCACCAACTCGATCATCTTGTTCCTCATATCCATCGTCTTCCTATCTAGAATGGCTATCGGCCGCTCGATGTAATTCAGATTGTCGTCCACCTAAATATCCCCTAGAGGTACCACCGCAGAGTCATCTACCAGGCACTTTCACAGCTGGGAGACATGAAAGGTGTTGTGGATCTGACTAAGTTCGGCTGGCAGATACAGCATATATGCCACCTTGCCTACCCGGGCTGCAACTCTGAAAGGACCAATGTACCTGGGGTCTAACTTGCCCCGCTTCCTAACCGGATGACACTTTTCCAAGGTGACACCTTCAGAAGAACCATATCCCCGACCTAGAACTCTAGGTCCGACCGACGTCTGTCGACATAGCTCTTCTGCCAACTTTGAGCAGTTTGAAGCCTACTCTTGACCTGCTGTATCCTCTCCGTCATCTTGAGTACCACTTCGGTACTCTCCATGAACCTCTGTCCAACCTCACCCCATTATATCGGGGTTCCGCACTTCCTCCCGTATAACTGTTGGGTTGTATAGTGTTGCGTCATGGGCTCGGTCCTTAGCCCAGTTTTGTAGCCGGTTTGGGCTTATCCAACCGTGCATTATTTTATTCTAGGGTTTTAGTATTTAAGGTGCATACATGCATCCTTAATTTGGAATGCTTTTATTATTTTATTATCAAAGTATTGTAAACCCAAGCTCGCCTCTACAGTAGAAGTTCTTTATCGAGCTATGCTGAGGCGTGACTACATTTGAATCATAAGCTTCATATTGATTCCATATTGTGTTCATAATCGTATTGTGATTGAATTGTTTGCTCTTTATCAACATACCTTTGAAAGATCTAAACGATCAAGAGATTTATTCTCATCAATTGGTATCAAAGCAGGAGGTTGTGTAATTTATACACATCTCTTCTGTTGAAGAAATTATTAGGGTTTCTCCGCATTGATTGTTATTAATTGAGCCGTCATTCCAAATTGGCGTATCTCATTAATTGTCGATCTTGCCCTAACAATAAATTACAAGTCTGATCTTAAACAAGTTATCGATCAAACGTCACAATGTCTATGGACGATTCTCAATCCAATCCAATCAACATCTCCAACAGTATTGGATCAACAACAAGAATTCCAATCATATACACTCAGGATTATGAATTATGGACACAAAACTTCGAAAATTATGTAATCAGCTCAGAGGATAATGGGTACTTGATCTGGGAAGCAATCACAGTTGGTCTGTTTGCTCACTCAAGCACTTCAAAGATTGTCAAAACTCAAAAGGAGTACAATCAACTCGTGAATGATGTGAAATACATTCCTCAAGACAAGAAAGAAAAGATTCACTGCAACATTAAAGCCTTAAGAATGATTAGGTTTGCATTACAATCGGATACGTTTCGATTGGTGAGTTCATGTGCTACAATAACAGAAATATGGGATAGGTTAAAGGAATTGTACTCTACTGATGAAGATCCGGAACATTCGATTCAAACCTTGTTGCTTTCTGAATTTGGTGATTTCAAACAAAAGCCCGAAGAGAAACTCATTCAGGCCTTTGATCGGTTTAATCATCTCCTCAGTAAGATGATAAAACACGAGATCGAAAGGAAGTTTATTGAGCAGAAGGTCACCTTTAAGAACAGTCTTAGATCTGAATGGATGGCAGTTGTGTCCACAGTGAAGGCACACGAACAGTTCAAATCATACTCTCTGGAGAAACTGGTGGGAATTCTGAAGTCCCATGAAAGTGCGGTTTCAAAGGAAACAAACGTGGTTTCCATTTTGGGGTCGTTAGCTCTTATTTCAAAAGGAAAATGTGTTGTTGAAGAAGAAGTAGAATTGGATCTTGCTGACTATGATCTAACTAGTGAAGAGTTATGCCCTGATGGTTTCCAATCCAATAAAGTTTATGGAAAGAAAGTTCCCAGCCAACAAGAACCGAAACTGGAAGGGAAGTTATAGTTCCGAAAAAGTGAAGGAGGAACCAAAGATGGGTTCAAAGTCAGAAGAATCCAAGAAGGAGACGAATATTGGTGGTGAATCTGGTTTTGATTGCCATTTTTGTGGAGGCAAGAATCACTTTGCCAAAGACTGCATGCTAAAGAAAAAAAATGAAAGAATTGATGAAGACAATGAGGTAGCGAACCTCCTGAGACGATTGGAGGAAATCAAGAAAAAGAAATCAGCAGCTAACAATAACACCATGAATGCTTTGATTATACAGGATACAAGTGATAATGATGAATTTGGTGGAGTGCAGGTGTGGTCCACAGATTCAGAAGACGAAGAAGTGAGGAAACCCACTCATGGCAAGGTTCTGCTGGTGAAAGAAGAAAAGGTTGAGGGAAGATGTTTGTGTTGGAATAGTGTCTAAGGGTGCAACTATATTAGGCAAGTATTTGACCTGGTTGTGCATGGTCCTTTTGGGTTGCCTTCACCATAGCAACTTGATAGGATGATTTATTAAGAGAGAGTAAATATTATTTATATATTATAAGAATAATATAAAGAATAATATATTGTTATTTGATTAATATAAGTCATAGAATTAATTAGAATTAATTTGGTGACTTAAAGAGATTAATTAAATAAAGGGGTATAAACTGTCAATTGTTTGATAGTTAAACTTTAGACTGTAAATCCATATAGATATGGATTGGACGAATTCTAGAAGCTAAAAGGATAGCTAATTCGTCCAAGGCTTATCTATGGAAAGGATTTGGATAACCTTAAGAGAAGATTATCCAATTAGGGTTTAGGTTGTAACCCTTAAGGAGTCTACAAGTATAAATAGACCCCATAGCTAAGGGAAATCGGCACCTCTCCTAAAGCAAGAGAACCCTGGCCGATTTCCTCCCCTCTTCTCTCTCCTAAATCATCTTTCTTGCTATTGGTGTTTGTAAGCCATTAGAGGAGTGACATTTGTGACTCTAGAAGCTCCAAGACCTCAAGATCAACAAGGAACTCAAAGGTATGGTTCTAGATCTATTTCAATGTTGTTATTTAACCTAATTAGTCATTAGAAGTCTTGGATTCAAATCATGTTTATTAGAAAGCCTAGATCCAAGCATTAGGGTTTTGCATGCGCACATAGGAAAGTTCTTATGGCTAAAACCCATCAGTGGTATCAGAGCCTAGCTTGGTTTTCTTTAAATTGTTGCTTGATTAACTGAAACAAACCTGCAAAATTCGATTTTTAGGTTTCTGAGTCATGGACTCGACGAGTTCCAAAGTGGACTCGGCGAGTAGGCCTGACTCGGCAAGTCCAGGCGTCAGGAATGGCCAGATTCGGGATTTTTTCATAATTATCTTATGGAAACTTACCTTAATCATAATAGATCAATCTAAATCCGATTTTTTGATATATATGACTATTATCTTGATCTAGTTAAATGTATTTATCAACTAATAAAATATTTAATTTCCTTATATGATAATTAATTAATTATTTTAATTATTTTGGTAATTATCTTTTAAAGAAATTTTGAATAAAATCAAATATAGATAATTAGGATATTAATTGTTAATTGGAATTATTTGTTATTTGATCCTCCATGTTTTAAAATGTTTAAAACTTACCCACAAGTTTTGAAATTTATATTTGTGATTAAAAGTTTTAATTTAGACAACTTAAATTTCAAACCCTAGATTTTAAAAAGTTTTAAAATACAACCCTATACTAATATGATATTACTAGAATAATATATATATATATATATATATATATATATATATATATATATATATATGTATAACTAAATGCTAGTCTTACCGTTACTAGGCCTCATTCACGAAGCTGATCTATAAGGTGGGTATAAGGTTGCGGCCTATAAAATGGCGCTTAATGGGTGTACACTCACACCCACCGCTTGCTTGATTGGTGGAGGGTCGTTAGCCGAACGGGTAGGATAGGGCAACCTCATCCTCTCATTAAAAGTATAATAAGTGATACAAAGTAACTACACATTTTTTTTAAAAATTCCCAATCTTAGTTACTTTAGGAAAAGTGAATTGATGCAATCCCATGAAATTACACTTTGCACCCTTGCTGAGAAGTTAGTGGAGCGTGTGTGGTTTACCGGCACACTAATTGGTTCTAAGCAAAGGTGGCAAAGGGTGATTCATTGTTTGTCATAGTTCGATGGAGCGTGTGTGGTTTACCGGCACATCGAATAGGTGATCGTTACAATGAAGGCACCATGTGAATTTGCATGGTAATTCACACCCGCTTTGTGATCCTCGGCATCCCAGTCACAAACAAGAGGGGCATATCGAGATTTAAACATGCCATTGAATAGTTTCAATGAATCTCATCCGAACCTAGGAATTCTCAAAAACACTTAGGACTAATAGTTTAGGTTTTTGTGATGGAGAATTAGTGAATCGTCATTCACTTACCTTCAATTTATTTTCATGTTAGATTACGGCATCGCTTTTCTAGTATGTAAATGTTATTGTTGGATCCTAGCCCTAATTCTTCTTATTGGGTGATAATTAGGGATTCTTATTCTAATCTATCTTTGTCCTTTTTCTTTTGTAGATGTCGAACGCTAACAACGCTGCTGCTAGTTCTTTCACGTTGATGAGCCTTTGCCAAAAAGGTCACCTTTGATGGAACGAACTTTAGCGAATGGATAAGATACATTCGCACCATTGCTCGCTATGAGGATAAGGAGTATGTCCTCGATGAGAAGCTTGAGAAAATCAACCCCGAAATCGCTACTCCAGCCGAAATCACCGCTTTTGAGACTCATGAGCGAGATGCAACGAAGGTACATTGCATCATGATTGCCACCATGAACTCCGAATTCCAAAAGTCCTACGAGGACATGTACCCGTACGAGATGCACCAAGACTTATTGGAGAGATACCACCAAAACGCGAGACAAGAGTGTTATGAGATTTTCACCAACATGATTTCCGCCAAGATGGGTCATGGAGAATCTCTTACCGTGCACCTGCAAAAGATGCAAAGGTATGTCGACCGCCTTCGCAAGTTAAACGTTGACTTCGGTGAAGACTTGGCGATCGACATGGTGCTTCACTCTTTGCCTCCGATGTACAACCAATTTAGGATGACCTACCACATGAACAAAGAAGAGGTCACCCTAAGCAAACTCCAAGGACTCTTGAGGGTCGCTGAGAGCAACTTCAAGGACAAGTCTGTTGCACCTACTCCCAATCCGACTACTGCTCCTGTCTTGGCTATTGGTCAAGGAAAGGGAAAGAAGAGGAAAACTTCATCGAAGAACTATCGCAAGGTCAAAGCCCGAGATGGTGCCTCTTCTAGTGGGACCAAAGTTGATCCCGCTAAGCCTTGTCCTAACCCGAAGGAGACAGAGTGCCACCACTGCCACAAGATAGGACATTGGAAGAGAAGCTGCCCAGAGTACCTGCAAGCAATCAAAGAAGGAAAGATCAAGCCATCTTTCGCAGGTATATATACAATTAAATCTAACGATTCTAATCATGCTATTTCTTGGGTTCTTGATACCGGTTGTGGTTACCATATTTGTTCTAATGAGCAGGGACTAAGAAGAAGTAGGGATGTGGAGCAAGGAAGGATCAATCTAATCATGGGGAACAGAAGATCGTCGCCTGTGACCAAGATTGGAGTGTATTCTTTAGTGCTTAGGAATAGTTTGGTTTTAGATTTGAACAATTGTTACTATTCGCCAGAAATGGCTAGAAACATCATTTCATTTCATGGTTTATATAGACAAGGATTTAGATTTTCTTTTAATAATGAGAATGGTTCTATTTTGGCTTATCTAAATGGTGTCTTTTACTTTGAAGCTATACCATGTAATGGAATATATGAAACCGTTATGATTGTTGATAACTTAGGAAATGATGTTTTGAATATTGATTCTTCCACTAGTATGGATAAAGCATCCTTGTGGCATTGTCGTCTTGGACATGTCAACAAGAAACGCATAGCCCAACTCCAAAAGGATGGAGTGTTGGAGTCATTCGACCTTAGGGAAGATGACACATGCGAGTCTTGTTTGCTTGGAAAGATGACTAAGTCACCCTTCACGAGTACATGTGAAAGGGGCGAGGGTCTATTGGACCTAATACATACCAATGTATGTGGACCGTTTAGATCAACCACGAAGGATGGGAACCGCTTCTACGTGACTTTTACCGATGACTATAGTAGATATGGGTATATCTACTTAATCAAGCAAAAGTCAGAAACCTTTGAAAAGTTCAAAGAGTTCAAGAATGAAGTGGAGAATCAATTGGGCAGGAAAATCAAGATGCTTCGATCCGATCGAGGAGGAGAGTACCTAAGTCTTGAATTCCACGATTATCTCAAGGAGTGTGGAATAGTTTCACAATTGACGCCTCCTAGGACACCGCAATTGAATGGTGTGGCAGAAAGGCGTAATCGAACCTTATTGGATACGGTTCGCTCTATGATGAGTCGTGCTTCACTACCTATCTCTTTTTGGGGGTATGCCTTAGAGACTGCCGCCCATATCCTTAACCGAGTCCCTACTAAGAAGGTTGCCAAAACACCTCACGAGATGTGGACAGGGAAAGCTCCCTCGTTGGCACATATCAAGGTTTGGGGTTGCGAGGCTTTCGTAAGACGAGATACTCACGACAAGCTCGAACCTCGAAGTGAGCGATGTATTTTCATCGGCTACCCGCAGACATCCTTTGGATATCTCTTCTATAGACCAAAGGACAATGTTGTCTTTGTTGCGAGGAGAGGAGTTTTCCGAGAGCGAGAACTCATAAGCCAAGGAGACAGTGGGAGGCAAATCGAACATGAAGAGATTCAAGAGTCGATAGATGAAGGAACCTCTACCGCTGGCACTCAACCCGAGGAGGAAACTCCGGTTGAACCGATTGACGAATCCTTACCTCTTAGACGTTCCGATAGAGTTAGAGTTCATCCCCAGTTTTATGGCTTTCATATTACTACCGAGGGGGACACGTATATTAGTGATGGTACACTAATAAATCTTGATGAACCTAATAGCTATAAGGAAGCCATGGCAGGCCCGGAGTCTGCAAAATGGAAAGAGGCAATGGATAGCGAGATCCAATCCATGTATGATAACCAAGTTTGGAATTTGGTTGACTATGTGCCCGGACGTAAGGCCGTTGGGTGCAAATGGATCTTCAAGAAGAAGACCGACGTGGATGGAAACGTACACACATATAAAGCGCGATTGGTTGCGAAGGGCTTTACTCAAACTCCCGGAATTGACTATGATGAGACCTTTTCACCAGTTGCGAAGATTAAATCTATTAGAGTGATGCTAGCTATTGCCGCATTTCATGATTATGAGATTTGGCAAATGGATGTCAAGACCGCTTTCCTTAATGGAAAGTTGGTTGAGGATGTTTACATGGCTCAGCCAGAGGGGTTTGTGGATCCGAAGCATCCAAATAGAGTGTGTAAGCTTGAGAAGTCCATTTATGGACTTAAGCAAGTGTCTCGCAGATGGAATCTTTGCTTCGATGAGAAAGTCAAAGAGTTTGGATTTGTACGAAGAGAAGACGAGTCTTGTGTATATGTCAAAGCCAGTGGGAGTATAGTAAGCTTCCTCATTCTATATGTCGATGACATATTACTCATAGGAAACGACATCCTGACTCTGTAGGAGGTTAAGTCCTGGCTCGGGAAGTGCTTCGCTATGAAGGACCTCGGAGAGGCTTCTTACATTTTGGGAATAAGGATAGTAAGAGAAAGAAGTAAGAGACTAATTGGACTTAGTCAAAATACTTACTTAGAGAAGGTACTAAAACGTTTTAGTATGGAAAACTCAAAGAAGGGAGAATTACCGATACAAAGCAATGCCAAGTTGAGTAAGACTCAAAGTCCGAGTACCGAAGCTGAGATAGCAGAAATGAGCCGAGTACCATACGCTTCCGCAGTTGGCTCAATCATGTAAGCTATGACTTGTACTCGCCCTGATGTAGCCTTCGCTTTGAGCATGGTTAGCAGATATCAAGGGAATCCTGGCAAAGCACATTGGATTGCGGTGAAGAACATCCTTAAGTACCTTCGGAGGACGAAGGAATGGTTCTTAGTCCTCGGAGGGAGTGATGACTTGAAGGTGCGAGGGTATAGTGATGCCAGTTTTCAGACCGACAGGGACAATTACCGTTCGCAGTCGGGCTGGGTCTTTACCCTGAATGGAGGAGCAGTGACATGGAAGAGTTCCAAGCAGGAAACCGTAGCTGATTCAACGTGCGAATCAGAGTACATTGCAGCGAGCGAAGCGTCGAAGGAGGCAATATGGCTAAAGAACTTCATCGGTGATCTTGGAGTTGTACCTGCCATAAAAGAGCCAATGGAGATTTTCTGTGATAACGAAGGCGCGGTTGCCTTGACCAAGGAACCGAGGGATCATGGTAGATCAAGACATATCAACAGAAAATATCACTTCATCAGACATCGTGTAGAAGAAGGACAACTCGTAGTGAAGAGGATATCATCAGAAGATAACCCAGCAGATCCGCTTACGAAGGGACTGAGTAAGGTTAAGCACTTGCAGCATGCTAGGAGTATTGGGCTGAAGGATGATATTAGCATAGATTAGATAGTATTAGAAACGTGTAATAGATAAATGTAATTAACATTTGATGATTAAATAAAGGAGTTTTATTTATGAGTAATGTTACTATCTTATGTGAATTGTTTAGCTATTGTTTCATTTTGCATGTTTTGACTTCCAGAATAATTAAGATTATTAAGAATAATAGAAATTGTTCAAATGGTCCACAATCGTTCATATGTTGGGAGTAGATATGAATGAAGATTGTCATGAATTGGTGTGTAGAATGTCTAAATGGTGTTAGACATAGCAAAGGGTTGCTGCAACATTCATGAGTGCTTATGAACTAGTTTTGAGCATTGGAACAAACCCGCGCTTGCTGGAATCACCTTATGGAATATGATATAAAGGGTGATCGCAAGACGATAATATCATATGGTCTTAAAACCTAGATATATGATTTGTTATTTGTTAATTGATTGTACATTGATAATACGAAAACGCATCAGTAACTCAGTGTTATAAAACGTATTGTTGTGTATAGTTGGTTAATGAATAAGTAAATGCATATAAGTCGAAGTTTATCTGTAACTTTTATCTAAGAAGGTAAAAGCGATATCTCGGCCGCTCGATGATTTGATTTGACTTATGTGCCGGGCCCGGTCAGAACTGAATTGATGTGTTCGATTAAGTTCTATGTCAAATAAATCAGAGATCGAGAAACCTAAATGCTTGACTCACCATTCCATAGGATTGTCAGCATGATATCTAACAGAGGACTGTACGATCCCTTATCTAAAGGACAAGATTGATTAGATTAGAGTTTGACAGCGTCTTTGAGAGCTACGATTGCAAACCGAATTGTACTTGTGTATATAGTTACTAGACTTATCCAAGTGGGAGACTGTTGGAATAGTGTCTAAGGCTGCAACTATATTAGGCAAGTATTTGACCCGGTTGTGCATGGTCCTTTTGGGTTGCCTTCACCATAGCAACTTGATAGGATGATTTATTAAGAGAGAGTAAATATTATTTATATATTATAAGAATAATATATTGTTATTTGATTAATATAAGTCATAGAATTAATTAGAATTAATTTGGTGACTTAAAGAGATTAATTAAATAAAGGGGTATAAACTGTCAATTGTTTGATAGTTAAACTTTAGACTGTAAATCCATAAAGATATGGATTGGACGAATTCTAGAAGCTAAAAGGATAGCTAATTCATCCAAGGCTTATCTATGGAAAGGATTTGGATAGCCTTAAGAGAAGATTATCCAATTAGGGTTTAGGTTGTAACCCTTAAGGAGTCTACAAATATAAATAGACCCCATAGCTAAGGGAAATCGGCACCTCTCCTAAAGCAAGAGAACCCTGGCCGATTTCCTCCCCTCTCCTCTCTCCTAAATCATCTTCATTGCTATTGGTGTTTGTAAGCCATTAGAGGAGTGACATTTGTGACTCTAGAAGCTCCAAGACCTCAAGATCAACAAGGAACTCAAAGGTATGGTTCTAGATCTATTTCAATGTTGTTATTTAACCTAATTAGTCATTAGAAGTCTTGGATTCAAATCATGTTTATTAGAAAGCCTAGATCCAAGCATTAGGGTTTTGCATGCGCACATAGGAAAGTTCTTATGGCTAAAACCCATCAGTTTGATGGTGACGGAAGGTGTATCACAGATGCGAGGATACACAACAAATGGTGGGGTGGAAGATGAGAAGGAGCGAGAGGACAGGTGTTTCGCTGCGAAACCTGTCAGTGCACAGATCAACGAATGTGATGAGTTGATCAAGAAGGTACAAAATATTCTAACTTCTCTGAAAATTCCTATTACTAACTATGAAAAGGAACTGAATAGCTTAAAATCTAAATTTTCTAGTTTAAGCTAGCTTATTTTCGAGCTTTTTTATGGTGTCATGTTTGGTAAGCCAAAAAGTAGCTGATAAACTAGCTTTTTGAAAAGCTACTTAGACCTACTTTTTAGGAGCTTTTTTAAAATTTTCCAAATACACCCCTTAATTAATTATAGAAACACATATTCTTACATGTCCTTTTATGTAATTTTATATATTTCAGCTAGTTTTACCAAACGTTATTTTTTATCAGCTAGCTTTTCAGCTATCAGCTAGCTTTTTATTTAACAGCTAGCTTTTCAGCTAACAGCTAGCTTTTCAACTAGTCCGCCAAACATAGCCTAAGTAGTAGTCTTACCCAAACTCGTGTCACAAACTCTAACCTGACTGATGAAATTAGTCGGATATCGTCGAAGAGTAAGGAAAGGAGGATCTGGATTGAGCAGAAGGAGAAAGAATTAATTAGGGATGAGTCAATCTATTTGCAACGAGACAATCTTAAGCTTTTAAAACACCGAAACGTTTTTTGTTTGATTGCGAATAGACTATATTGTAATATCACTCAGTTACATCTCGATTGTGAAATAGGAAAGAAGATACATCGCATGATTTTACCCTTCCTTGAATTAAAGGAGGATGAAGTCAATGCCGAAGCTTACAACTGTGAAAATGTTGTATCTTCTGACAAAACCTCTCATGCCTACAAAATTGGTCTTGACAAAATAGAGTCCTACATAAAGTCAAAAGACCATAAGGACATGCTCAAAAATCTGTTAGATGAAAATTATAAATTGAAATTAAGAACCGAAACAGTACAGAAATTTGACTCGTTGAATGCCAAATTAAGCTTAGAAAATAAAGTTGATGTTGAAAATGCATCTGAACTTAATGAGGATGATGACATGAGTGAAATCTCTGTAGAGGATGTGGTGGACTGTTCTGAATTTGTCGAAAGAGAACCCGAACCTAATAAAAATCTGATCTCTGAAAACTCCGTTGAGTTCGCTCGCTCATCTACAGACAAAACCAAAATCCTCAAGGCAAAAGCTATTGTATATCAAAATGTTCAAAACACTCCAAATCAAGTCTACACAGTTTAGGGAGTTACACCTCAACAAACAACAGAACTGACAGCAATGGTAGAAGAAGATAATGCAAATGGATGTGAGGAGTTCTTCTGGTCAGCACCAATAGATAACACTGATGAAACAAAAGGCCTATCTCAGAAAACCTCATGGAGAGTGAAGGGTAGGTATGTGCCGGAACCACTTAATGAACCTACAAGATATGATGTACCAAGCACAAGTGGTACCAAAACATCTTCGGGCGAACCAGTGATAACGTCCAGTGAGACGTGTTCGTCAAAGAGCGTAGCCATGCTCAAGTATCGAAGAAAAAGGCCAATATTCATAAAAATCCAAAATAGGTGGCAGAACGAAAACACCAACGTAATCTGAGATACAAGAAGAATCTCTCAGAAAGAAAACATTTTTGGCGATCTCAGAATCCTCATTACGTAAGGTATGAAAAGACACATAAGTCACGAGGAGAACCAAGAAGCAACCGAAAAGAAATCTTATGTCCTTGGCATGAAAGCAACCGAAAGGAAGGTTTCGGTCCTCGGAATGAAAGCAACCGAAAGGAAGGTTTCGGTCCTCGGCATGAAAGCAACCGAAAGGAGGGTTTCGGTCCTCAGCAGGTAAGTAACCGAAAGAAAGGTTTTGGTCCTCAACATAATAGCAGCCGAAAGGATGGGTTCAGTCCCAGGTTCAATCAACAAAATCAAAGTTTTTACAATAAAAAGAAAAGATGAAACAACTCTAATAAAAAGAACTTATATGGTTGATGTTTCACTTACAATTCCCTGTCCTGTAAAAGGCTCACAAGGACCCAAGAAACTTTGGGTTCCTATGTGACATCCCCATTTTTCACGGCCAGAAAAGACCGATTTGTTTATGCTTGTTTTTAAAATCAGAGTAATCTTTTAAAGAAAACAGTTGCGGAATTTGTTCCCAAAATATGATAAAGATTTATCAAAGCATTTCTTTAAAGAAATGTATTTTCATTATATAACAAAATCTCAGGATGTCATGTTTCGATACAGACACATAAGCATAAACAGAACTTATACTATTTACACTAAAGATTTTACATCTCCTTTAAATCTCTCTGTGAAATATGTCTTCGTATCGATACCTGTGATACAAAGGAAATTGAGTGGGTCAGGCTTGGGAGCCTAGTGAGCATATAGGGTTTTCAACCCACAATAATATAATTATTATATTTAATCATCAAACAATCAACCCAATTACCCATCCCCGTTATCTTCTTTATTTCTTAAGGTTTTACCCTAAGAATCACCTATCCCTTATTCATTCATTCCTAAAATTTGACTTTAAGGAATAGACACAAATTCTACTGTTATTTAAGGCACATCTACCAACTTTATCATTTAAGCGCCTCTGCCAGGATTACGACATTCACTATTAGGCGCATCTGCCGACCTTATCCTATAAGCGCATCTGCCAGGATTATCCTATAAGCGCATCTGCTAGTATTATGACATTCTCTATTTGGTGCATCTACCAATATTATTTTTAAGCGCATCTGCTAGTATTATGACATCTCTATTTGGCGCATCTACCAATATTATTCTTAAGCGCATATGCTAGTATTATGACATCTCTATTTGGCGCATCCACCAATATTATTCTTAAGCATCTTTCATAACTCCTCATTTTATCACATACCAACTATCTCATCTACCCATGCTCTACCCAACATATTCGCAGATATAAAATACATATACAGTTTAACTCATTTAAAAACTATATAAAACGTCCATTCCACACTCATCTTAAATAAGCAAACAATATATAAACACATAACACGTATTTCTTAGCAAATACTTCATATCTATACGTTAGAAGAAAGTAACCACACACTCACACATATAAACAACTTTATATTATACACATAGCACATATTTCATAGCAAATACTTAATATTTATGTGTTAGAAGAAACTGACCACACACTCACACATATAAACAACTATTTATATACACATAGCATGTATTTTATAAAATACTTCATATCTATGTGTAAGATGAAAGTGACTATACACTCATAAACAACCATTTATATACACATAGCACGTATTTTATAAAATACTTCATATCTATGTGTAAGATGAAAGTGACTATACACTCACTTGATCAGAAGATGATCGGACAGCACTACGGCTTGTAGAAGTAGTATTCTTCGGTGAAACCGGGATCACTTCACACACCGGGTTTCTCGCGGGCAGAGCTTCGGCTCGGAAACTCTTTTATTCTCGGGATCTTCGGGCTTCGGGACTTGCTTTGGGTCTCGGGGTTGATATCGGGGCTTCGGGGGGTTAAAATTGCACGTAAAACAATGTAATATGGGAGAGAGAAGAGAGATTTGGCAACCACAAACGGCTGCCCCTTCAAACCTATTTATAGGGCTGTTTTCTCATTTTCCACGTCGTGGGCACTTCTCCCACGTCGTGAGCTTGAACGTCATTGCATGCGTCATCACAAGTTGCATCTGGGGGACTCCCAGAGGTGTCAGAAGACTTGCCACGTCGTGGCACTGCTTTCCACGTCGTGGTCTCTGACAGTTTTGGGGTCTCGCGCCCCGAACTTCAGAAATTCATAACTTTCGCATACTAACTTCGTTTTTGACGTTCTTTATATCGACGTGAAGGTGAGATTATGCTCTACAACTATCGTGTAGACTCCATTGGCTAATTTTGACTTTATTTTTAATATATTATAAGTATATTACTTATATATTATCTTTAGTAGGCCGGGACAGGAAAACTTCGTTCGAAATTCATAACTCCTTCATCTGAACTCTATTTTCGTCTGTCTTTTTATCGTTGAACTACTATCGAAGAAATCTTCAAATCTCTTTTAGATCACTAAGGATAGATTTCTATCTACCTTAAGTTCACTATTTACGTCGCGCTGGGTCATGTGGGTTCTGTCGCGAAACTTCGACAAGTCATAACTTCTTCGTTATAACTCGGATTTTGGTGTTCTTAGTATGCACGGAAACCTTGTGACATATACTACAACTTGGTTAAAATTAATCCTTCTAAATAATCTTCCATAAAAAAGTCATTTTTGAGGCTTATCGTCTCTAATTTGACTAGCTTGGATCTACGGGCGTTACATCCTAAATCTACTTGATATGTTGCAGGTTATACGTGACGAGCAATTTAACAAAGAATGGTAAATTGATAGTGGCTGCTCGCGTCACATGATAGGAAGAAGGGAAGAACTGAGGAAGTTTTAGTCTCTTAAGGATGGTGGAACAGTGACGTACGACAACAATTCGTTTGGAACTATCAAAGGCTATGGAATGATTACGAATGGTGACTTCTCAATCAGAAAGGTCACATACGTTGAAGGATTGCAACACAACCTCATCAGTGTATCACAGCTAGTAGTTGGGATCGGATTGAAGGTCTCCTTTGATGATGAAGGCTCAGAGATAGTCGAAAAGAAGTCAAATAACATACTACTGAAGTCGAAGCGAAAGGGGGAAATGTACCCTTTAAATCTCAATCCAATTCGAGGGAAACAAGCAGTTTGCTTGCTAACGAAGGCACACTTAGATGAAAGCTGGTTATGGCATCGAAGGCTTTCTCATCTTAATTTCAAAGACATCAACAAGATGGTACTTGGGTATCACGTTCGAGGTCTTCCAGTTCTTAATTTCGACAAAGAACATCTATGTGCAGCTTGTGAAATGGGAAAGCAAAGTCGACAAAGTCATCCTTCTATTATCAACACAAAGGTGATAGAACCATTGGAGCTGTTACATATCGATCTACATGGTCCCTCCTCTATTGAAAGAATTGGTGGGAACAAGTACATTCTTGTCATAGTTGACGACTTCTCTCGCTTCACATGGGTATTTTTTTGAAGAAAAAATCAAAGGCAACTCCTAAGCTCAAGCTCTTCATAAAGCAAGTAGAGGTTCAACTGCGAAAAGTGGTTCGTAACGTAAGAAGCGACAATGGCTTGGAATTCAAGAACAAGGATTTGGAATATTTTCTGGCTGAGAAAGGAACGACTCACAATTTCTACGCTCCATATACTCCATAGCAGAATGGAATCTTCGAAAGGCAAAACCGATCTCCGTGCGAAGCGGCTTGAACTATGCTAAGCTTCGCTTCCTTGCCTTTATATTTCCAGGCTAATGCTATTGCTGTTGCATGTTACACTCAGAATAGATCGTACCTAAACAAGCGATTCTCTATCACTCCTTACGAGATCTTGAACAACTGCAAGCCTAATGTGAAGTTCTTTCACGTGTTCGGTTCAAGATGCTTCATCTTCAACTCAAAGGAGAATCGAAACAAGTTTGATTCTAAGGCCGATGAAGGGATCTTTTTGGGCAACTCCATGCACTCTAAGGCATATAGAGTTCTGAATAAACGCTCAAAGAAGATTGAAAAGACATAATATGTCACTTTTGATGACAGTTATGTCAAGAAGTCGAAGACACCTGAAGGTACAATGCAGGAAATCTTTCCAAAGTCTAGTCAAGTCATTGTGCCTATCTCGAATCTTTTTGAGCAATATATGCTTCTCTTTGATGAACCTGAAAAAACTATCGATTCCGAATCCAAGGCTGAAGATAACAAAGTCGACAGTTTGAAGCAAATAATTGACGATGCTGCACAGAAGATGGCAGTTGAACCACCAAAGGCAAGCGAAAGGCATGACTCAAGCGAACCTTCTGGTGAATGTTCTTCTATCCAGGGGGAGGGTTCGTCTCTACCAAATGATCATGATTCATCAATTCAGGGGGAGAATTCATTATCACAATCATCTAGCTCAACCGAAAGTCCAATCAAAGGGGAACGTTCCGATCCAGAAATTGAAATAGTGTCATCATTCGAGGGGGAGAATACAAATGTTAATGATGATGATACACAATCAGAATTGGAAGAAGAAGTCAATGCAGAACTGGATCCCTCTTGTGATCCAAATTACCCTCCTCTCATTAAATGGACCAAAGACCATCCTCAAAGTCAAATCGTTGGGGAATCTTCAGAAAAGGTATTAACTCGATCATAGATCAAATCGAAACAAGTTGCACTATTCTCTCAAGTAGAATTTTTCATGTTCAACTCTTTTTGTCTCCAAAGTTGAATCAAAGACCGTGAATTCAGCTCTTGACTATTCTGATTGGGTTCAAGCCATGCAGGACGAGCTGAACGAGTTTGAAAGAAACAAAGTATGGCGTCTAATTCCAACTCCAAAGGATGCTTCGGTTGTCGGTCTCAAATGGGTATTCAGAAATAAGATGGATAAGGAGGGGAATGTGATTCGTAACAAGGCCCGGTTGGTCGTAAAAGGATACTGCCAAGAGGAAGGTATAGATTATGAAGAGAACTTCGCTCCAGTTGCAAGATTAGAGTCGGTTCGAATCTTTCTTGCTTATGCTGCACACAAAAACTTTGAAGTCTATCAAATGGACGTAAAGTGTGCCTTTCTCAACGGAGAACTTGAGGAAACTATGTACGTTGAGCAACCGCCAGGCTTCGTGAACGAGAAGCATCCAGATCACTGCTACATTCTAGACAAAGCAGTATATGACCTGAAGCAAGCTCCCAAAGCATGGTATGAAACTCTCACTCGATTCTTAAAAATGTACAAATTTAAACAAGGTTCGGTTGACCCAACCTTCTTTCGTAAGAGAGAGGATAACCACCTTATGATAGTCCAAATTTATGTTGATGACATCATCTTCGGCTCCACGAATCCCAGCTTAACAGCTGAATTTAGGAAGTTGATGGAAACTAAATTTGAGATGAGCTCAATGGGTCCAATTAACTTTTTCCTTGGCTTAAATATTAGACAGGGACCCAAATATATTTTTATCAATCAGGAGGCATATACAAAGACATTGCTTTCCAAGTTTGGTATAATAGGAGACTCCAAAGTAAAAGTTCCTATGGCTTTTGGGACTAAGCTTACACCATCTTTGGAAAAGCCAGTTGCTGACATGACGCTTTATCGTCAGATGATTGGGTCACTGATGTATCTTACAGCCAGTAGGCCAGACATCATGTTCTCAGTCTGCTATTGTGCCCGATTCCAAGCTAACCCACGCGAACCTCACATGCTAGCCGTGAAAAACATCTTTCGCTATCTGAAGTGAACCCACGTGAACCTCACATGCTAGCCGTGAAAAACATCTTTCGCTATCTGAAGCGAACTTCCTCTCTCGGTCTATGGTATCCAGCCAACTCAAGTTTCTTTATCCAAGCATTCTCATATGCTGACTTAGGTGGTTGTGGATTGGATCATAAAAGCACTACTGGAGGATGCCAATTTCTTGATGGTAAATTAGTTAGCTGGCAATCAAAGAAACAAAATTGTATTTCTCTCTGCACGGCTGAAGCTGAATACATAGCCGCCGCCTCATGCACATCTCAGGTTGTTTGGATACAGAGTCAGCTTATGGACTATGGGCTGAACATGAAGAAAATCCCACTATATTGCGACTCTGAAAGTGCAATTAGGATTTTTCATAACCCAATGCAACACTCGAAGACAAAACACATAGCACTGAGGTATCACTTCATCAAAGATCATGTGGAAGATGGTAACGTAGAAATTCATTTCGTTAGAACCACAGATCAACTAGCAGATATATTCACTAAGGCTTTACCTGAAGCAAGTTTCAACAAGATCTTACAAGGCCTATGAATGATGGAAGCAGAATCAGTACCAAAATCGCCTCCGCTTCACTAAAGGTAAGAAGCGAAATAGAGCGAACGCTCGGTCTATTTCGGGTTCGGTTCACCCGAGAACCGAAATGAACCGAACGCTCAGTCTATTTTGGTTTCGGTCCTTCTGAACTCATTCGCTTTTTTTTTCATTAAAAGGGATTTTGATTGTATTCTTTTGTATACACTTCTCCATACTAATTTTATGTTTTTCTTTTCATTTTTTTTATTCTTTTCATAAAATCCAGAAATATTTTTCTTTTTTGTTTTATTAAAATTTTTCCACAAAATACAAAAATATATTTCCTTTTATTTCATTTTTCTCATGCTTTTCTTTGTATAAATGCTACTCTCAATGGTGAAGCTCAAGCAGGTATAAATTCTTTTCTATGAATTAGTTAAGTGTCCCTAGATGCATGTTGACCAAAGCCTCTACAAATTTTGAGTGAAGCCTTAATAATGTGATATATACAAATCATGTTTTCCCAAACTAGGCTGTTACATTCACTCTAAGCATGAGCTACCTTACTCTTCTCATATTGAGTTTAGAGTTTTCTGCTTGGCCCTTCTTTTATAGCAGAGGTACATTCTCTTCTTACACCACCTATATCATTTTTCTTCATTACACTTCATCTCACTAATGTAACCCTTTAGACTCTCAGCACTTACCACTGAGGTTTATGGTTACACAAAATTCTGTGTTAATGATCTTAGCTTCGTGTCACTACATACTAAGTGAAACTCACAATTCAAAAACCTTAATGCATTGACGATGAACTATTACCATGATCTCGCTCTCACAAATGAAATCTCCTTTTATTTTGAGCGATCCTTCTGAAAATGTCTATCACCAAGACTTTTCTTCCCCAAGGAGCCAGTTATATTTTTTTTTTAGATTTCTCAGTTTTCAACAAGTCACTGAATACGTTACCCACCTACTTGTTTAACAGGCCTCATTGGCCTCACAAGTACTTCTTTTTGTTTCAGTCTTATATCAAGTACCGAAATCATGAATTGAAGCAAAAGCCACCCTTTATAGCTTTAATTAAAAAGATGTCTTTCAATGCTTCTTAACAAGTACTTGATCGTTATTTAACGGGAAGCCACACAAGCACTTTGAAGTCTCTCTTGACTTTGAAGGAAGAGATTCGTGCCCGGGATCAATCGCTTTATGTCTTAACAGACATCACAAGTCCCCACAAAGACTTTTCTTTATTTCTTTCTCATTTACACCCTTACGCACACACATTCTATATTCTCAAAGAGGTCTTGTTCAGTTCTTAACAAGTTACTGCAAATGGTTTCGAAATTAAAAGCGATGGTTTGGTGTAATGTCTTTGCATTATTATGGTAATCGCACTTTATTGAAGATTCATTCGATGACGCAGCAGACAGTTTAAACGATTGACGATTTGAATTATGGATAAGTTTAAAAGGCACCAGAATTTGAATTGGTCAGCATGCGTCATCTCTACTTTATCGGGGTTGCAAGCTGTCAAAATCACGCCTTTTCAGCAGTTGTTTCCAAGATTTCAGCAATCATCACTTATGATTTTTCTCTCTCCATGATCATATATAAGGGCTAATTTTAGTGTGACTGTTCCTTACCAAACTTCTATTCACTAGAGCAAAAGCAAGCGATCAATTTCTCACTGTTCATCTTCTTCCTTGACAAGCTTCATCAATGGCAGAATCATCCTCAGTTCAAGAAACTACTGCTCGCTCCACTCTTCTTGCAATCAAACCTAATCAAAATCTGCTGATCGATCTATCCCCTTTCCTCTACGATACGTACATGTATCAAGTGGTGGAATGTCTGAAATATTCCCCACTCGCCAAAGCCCTAACCACAGTCGAAGTTGTTCCAATGTCCTGTCTCTCTCAAATCTACTCCACTGCAACGTATGACAAAGGGGCAGATAATTTTTTTTCGATATTCTTAACCACAAAGCTTCAATCTCCAAGAATCGTTTTTGCTCTCTTCTAGGGCTTGCATATGAAGACTCCATGGTTAATCCCGATTCTATTGCCACAGGTCAACTCTTCTCAATGTTCTACAACATGGGTTATACTGAAACCCTAACCACTGTGAAAAAGTTCAAGAAGTTTTGCCTTCCTCCTCAATGGAATGGCCTCTTCACTCTACTCTTCAAAGGGCTTTCTGAACGAAGTGCTGGATCTAACGGTGTGAGCAAGTCCTTCACGACTCTGCTTTATGGTGTGTATCACGGTCTTAATCTGGATTATGGAATGGTTTTATGGCTCCAACTTATTCATAGTTCATCATCTTCTTCTCGCCACACTAAAATCTCTTGTGCTCGTTTTAGACTGTTATCACTCAGTGGATAATGGATCGTTTTCATGTTCCTATCATGGCCACTCCATGCTTTCTTCCATTCCTACATTTCACACTACCAACATCATTATGACTCATCCTTCAAAATTTGTTTTTGTTGGGTCCATTCCTGAGTCAATGTCTGCCTTTGTGCCTCCTTCGAGCAAGATTATTCAGGAATACAAGAAGCTTCCCTCCTCTGGTCCAAGGGAACTCACTGCCGACATGGTGAAATCAATTGAAGACGCAGACAAACCTGCCAAAAGAGGCAAAAATCCCAAAGTGACAAAGGGGGATAAGGGTGGTCAAGTCTCAAAAGTTCAAACCCCTAGGAAGCGAAAGTCTGAGAACGCAGCCCCAACTCAACCTAAGCCGAAGAAAGTCAAGAAACCCGCTCGCCGACTAATTCTTCAATCCTCAAGTGATTCCGACTCAGAATATGTGCCGCCTAATCAACCCACAATTCTTCCCAGTGAATCTGACAGCAAAAGCTCAGACGATGAGGGTTCGGTGCATGGTGATACACCGCCTCGCTCGCCTACACCAGAGGTACCTGTTCGGTCCCAAGCACCTTCTCCTCCTCCTATTTTTGTACCTGTCTCCATCCCTCCTATTTTTCCTGTCATTACATCTCAACCATCCTCTACCATTCCCATTTCTGCACTCATCTTTATTGAGGCTACTACTACCACCACTACTGGAGTACAAACCAATGTATCTGATACGGGGGCTCGTTCTTCAGCACCCGAACCCCAATCACTACCGAACCTCCAGTTACTACCACACCACCATCTCCTACCCAATCCACTGAAACCAACACTGTTCTTAGAGGTGAGGACTTGGAGTTTGATTCAACTTACTTCAGTCCCTACCGCGTCCAAAGTGATGATGACGACAATGCTCCAATTACCAAGCGCCACCTCAAGGCTGTTACTGATAAGCTTGATTAGCTACTTTCTTTATTCTCCTCCTCCACTGGTGCTTACTCCGAAGCTGCTCTTAAGGCCTCGTTCTCTTTGGTTGTTCAAGAGCATGATGCCTCTCTCTCTGCTGCAGCAAAGGCTATCGATGCCTCTACATCTCAATGTCAAAAGGCCTCGCTTGCTGTTGAGGCCTCAACGAAAGAATGCACAGAAGCGACCACAAAATTCGAAATACTAATTTCTGAGGCTTAGTTATTCCTCGATTCATTGCAAGCTGCTGCTCAAAAGAACTCTCAGACAGTGAATGCTTTGGTTGATAATCTCCAGCGTTCTCTTGAAACCGAAAGTACTAATCTTGAAGTCGCTTGAAAGGCCATTGAAGCTGCCAATGAAAATCTTCACGCTAATGTCAATGACCGTCTGAATCAGCTGGAAGCCGAACTGGCTGTTGAAAATCGAATTATGGATGAGCTTGAAAAACGTACTTCTCAGCTCAAAATTCAAAATCTTAAGCTTCGTTCTGCCATAACTGAGCTTAATGATTTAAAGTCTGAAAGAGAAATAATTTGAAGCTTCGTGGGTGACGTTCATTCCGTTATGTTACATCTTCTTGACGCCCATGACTCTATTCTAACTATATCCATCAGACGCCATTTAGCTGAAAAACTCAGACCTGCGTTGGATATCCTTAGTCGGATAGAGGGTGTTTCGGTGACTTCTGTCCAGCCGAAACAAGGGGGAAAAAAGGAAATGGAAAAGGTTAATACTCAACCTCCTCCCGAACCCAAATCAACAGCTGCACCGAAGGATAATGTAGCTTCGGGCAGCAAAAGGGATAAGAAGAAGAAGAAGATCGGAGAAGATGATGAAGATGATGATGATTTTGAAGACATCTTCGGTGAAAATCCCTCTAAGCCTTTCAAGAAAACCAAGCCTACTGATAAGGAGCTTGAGAAAAAGATTGAGAAGGAAACAGTTGAGCTTGAGAAAAAGCTAAAAGAAAAAGAGCTCATGGAGAAAAAGAAGTCCATTTTTCCAGAATGGACCATTGATTCACTCCAGAGAGAAGCTATAGATGAACCGAGTACTCATTGGCTCGAACCTGTTATGTCGTTCGGCCTTGAGAACTCGAAGGATGCTCAATTTGATATGCCAATCACTCAAAAGGCATTTATCTTTCATTGCTTCAACTCAATTGTTGTCATTCCCTCTCCGGACCCGAAGGTGGATCGGGATCTGTTGGAGTTTTATCTGGAATTCGCTCAGCCATAGTACTTAACCTGGAGCTCACAGAAGATTACTACTGTCAAGGTACTGAAGCCTTATTTAGCCGGGAAATTTGTCAACGTCAAATTTAAAGTGACCCGAGGCTCTGAAGGCTCGATTCATAATTTTTCCCTGGCTGATCTACCGAACCTTAACCCTCATGACTGGATACTCCTCAACAACATTTTGCTGTCCAATCCTCGGGAGTATCATCCGATTATAGACCATATCAAGCAAATGCTTGTTTGCTGCATTCATGAAGTAATGAAGATGGATCAAGAAATTGCATCTTCCATTCACAAGCGACCAACGATCAAACCATCTGGCAGGATAGGAAATGTGAATGTTATGGTCAAGGGTAAAATTGACCCCCAATTTCATACAGTGATGTTCGTTAGGGGTGAAAATCACAAATGTCTTTTTGCTGTTTGTGATAAGCACCTGTTCTCAACTGCTTGCTTGGAGCATATTTTGGAGATCATTCACAGGTGTAATCAGAATTCTACAGATGACAAGAAGTTGTTTACTGACATGCTGTGATGGTATATTCAATTTCGGCAGACTCTTCTTGCTATCATTCCTCGGCTGTTCAAAGTTGTGAAGACAGTGAAGGCTACTCAATAGAAATAATTTCTCGCCTCATTTGACGCAAAGGGGGAGATTGTTGGGTTGTATAGTGTTGCATCATGGGCTCGGTCCTTAGCCCGGTTTTGTAGCTGGTTTGGGCCTATCCAACCGTACATTATTTTATTCTAGGGTTTTAGTATTTAAGGTGCATGCATGCATCCTTAGTTTGGAACGCTTTTATTATTTTCTTATCAAAGTATTGTAAACCCTAGCTCGCCTCAACAGTGGAAGTTCTTTATCGAGCTCTGCTGAGGCGTGACTACATTTGAATCATAAGCTTCATATTGATTCCATATTGTCGCATTGTGATTGAATTGTTTGTTCTTTATCAACATACCTGTGAAAGATCTAAACGATCAAGAGATTTATTCTCATCAATAACATCTCGAAGGAAGGACGGTCGGTACACGCGTGGTAGCTATTATTGTAGAAAAATTTTCCACAGGAAGGTAGGTGTCCCAGCTACCACCGAAGTCTAGGATGCACACCCACAGCATATCCTCCAGAGTCTGGATGGTCTGCTCGCTCTGACCGTCCGTCTGCGGGTGAAAAGTCGTGCTAAAGTACAGACGAGTACCCAACTTGTCGTGAAACTTCTTCCATAATCTGGAAGTGAACCATACATATCTATTTGAAAATCACAGAAACTGGCACTCTGTGTCTAGCCACTACCTCTCTGATGTAGATATCGGCCAGCTTCTCGGCCGAGATGCTCTCCTGGATCGGAATGAAATGGGCACTCATGGTCAATCGATCCATGATGACCCAAATCAAATCCACTCCTCGTGCGGTCCTGGGAAGCTTCGTGATAAAATCCAAAGTAATGCCCTCTCGCTTCCACATAGGGATATCCAATAGTTGTGTCTTGCCGTGAGGTCTCTGGTGCTCTGCCTTGACCTTCTTTTAGGTCAGGCATCTCTCGATGTACCAGGCTACATCCCGCTTCATGCAAGGCCACCAGTAATCAGGGTGAAGATCTCTGTACATCTTCGTCGCCCTGGGATGGATGGAAAATCTGGACTTGTGGGCCTCATCCATCAAAATCTACCGCACTCCGTCCCAGTATGGAACCCAGATCCTTCCATGCAGGGTCAGCAACCCATGGTTGTCATAGTCGAACGAGGCCACCTGGCCTATGATCCGCTCACACTTCCGGCGCTCCTCCTTCATACCCTCAACCTACGCCTCTTGGATCTGCTCCAAAAGTGGAGCCATCACTGTCATCCTAAAGAAAATGTCTCTGATCGGGGCTTCCTTGCGGCTTAGTGCATCGGCCACAACGTTGGCCTTCCCTGGGTGGTAGAGGATCTCACAGTCGTAATCCTTCACCACATCTAGCCACCGACGCTGCCTCATGTTCAGCTTTGGCTGATCCATGAGGTACCTCAAACTCTTGTGGTCCGTGTAAATGGTACAACGGATCCCATAGAGGTAGTGCAGCCAAATCTTGAGGGCGAAAACAACCGCTCCCAGCTCCAGATCATCTGTCGGGTAGTTCGCCCCGTGAGGCTTCAACTGCCTCGAGGCGGAAGCGATGACGTGCCCTCTCTGCATCAATACCGCGCCCAAACCCGAGATGGACGCGTCACAGTACACTACAAAATCTCCACGCCCTCTGGCAGGGGATCGGTGCCTCGCACAACCTATGCCTCAATGTCTCGAACGTTGTCTGCTGCTCAGACCCCCAGCGAAATACGACGCCCTTATTCGTCAGCCATGTCAGGGGTACCACTATCTTGGAGAAATCCTATATGAATCTCTAGTAATAGCCTACTAACCTGAGGAAACTCTGAATCTCAGATGGAGACTTCGGAACTTCCCATCTCATCATGGCCTCCACTTTGGCCGGGTCAACCAAAATACCGTTATGGTTGACAATGTAACGCCCGTGTTTCTAGGCTAGCATTAATGATGATGTAATAGTCTAGGTTAACCTTGTAAACCGTTGTGACATAATAATAATGTATTATTTTGAGTGTTATGCGTTTTATGCTTAATTGTGTAACTTAAATGAATTAAGAACAAGAATAAGCGTAATAATAAAATATTAGACAAGCCCGATATCTTAGAAGGAAGTTGTAGTGGTCGTGACGAGGATTCCGAAATTATAAAGAATGCCGAAATCCGAGTTATAACGAAGGAGTTATGACCGGTCGAAGTTTCGCGACAGAACCGGTACGACACTTCATGACGTAAATATTGAATTTACGATAGAGCGATATTTAGCCTTAGTGATCTAAACGAAAGTCGTAGAATACTTTAAACCATGAGCGTGCATGAAAAAAAAAAGTCTAAATCTGACTTTGTATGAGGAAGTTATGATTTTTCTAAGTTTCGACTTAGCAGTAAGCAGCCCAAAGTTCGAATATGAGATCGAGTGATTTCTAGCCGAAACAATCTAAACGAGAATCGAAGATCTCGTCGATAGTAATCCAACGGTAAAAAGACAGACGAAAACGGACGTCAGAGGAAGGAGTTATGAATTTCTAACGGAGTTTTTTCTTATCCCGGCCTACAAAAAATAATATAATAAAAGTTAAAGTCAAAATTAGCCAACGGAGTCTAAACGAGAGTTGTAGAGCATAATCTCACCTATGCGTGCATATAAAGAACGTCGAAAATGGAGCTTGTATGCGACATATATGAATTTCTGAAGTTCGGGGCACGAACTTTAACCCCTGTGTCAGAGCTCACAACGTGAAAAGAGAGTTCACGAAGTGAGCAGGTGATGGACGCCTTCCAGGACAAGTATCCCGATGACGAACACAGTGACATATCGAGCTCACAATGTGAGCATTAATGGCTCACAACGTGGGCGACGAATTTTATCCCTATAAACAGAAATCGAAGGGCAGTCGACCATGGTTGCTTTTTCCTTCACTCTTTCACTCCCGATAACCTCTCTAGCTGTCTTGAAGTACCCCCGAATCTCCGGTATCATCCCGACACCCGAAGCAGTCCCGAAGCTATGAAGATCCCGAGAAGAAAAGAGTTTTCGAGCCGAAGCTCTGCCCGCGAGAAAGCCGGTGTGTGAAGATATCTCAGTTTCATTGAAGAATACTACTTGAAGAGCCGTAGTGTTGTCCGATAATCGTCTTATCAAGTGAGTGCATAGTCTCTTTCATAAACACGATTTAATACAAGTATTTTTGAATGTATTAAGTATATGTTTTGAGTGAGTGCATAGTCTCTTTCATAAACACGATTTAATACAAGTATTGTTGAATGTATTAAGTATACGTTTTGAGTAAGTGTGTAGTTGCTTTCTTCTAACACATAAATACAGAGTATTCTCCATAAAATACGTGCTATGTGTTTATATATTATTTGTTAGTGAAATGAGTATTGATTGAATGTTGTATACATGTTTTAAATTGTATATATATAATTTTATCTACAAATATGTTGGGTAGAACATGGGTAGATAGTTGATGTGTGATGAAATAAAATGATGAGAGGCCTCGATGTTGTTGTTGATCTAGTCATCTAGCGGAGTATGGATGACGACCACAGACTCTTTTTAGACTGTCCAGTGGAATGCTGGCAGGTTCATAACCTGTAGGTGTTGTGAACGATGTGTTCACCGGTGTACTCTATCCCCATCATGGTTGCCTTTAGGACATCTATTGTTGAGTAAACCCCTTTTCGGTAATGTCCATCCCAATGAAAAATCCTAGACTAGGTCCCTTGTGATAGTTGTTGTTTTAAGGAGGTAAAGTGAGGATAACGGGAATGGGTAATCAGGATATTGTTGGTTGGTAAAAATTTTATATAATTATTTATTGTGGGTTGAAAACCCTATATGCTCACCAGGCTCTCAAGCCTGACCCACTCAGTTTTATTTGTATTACAGGTAGTGGCACGAGAGCATAAGTTGGACAACTTGTGAAGATATTTTGTTTATAGGCCATGCCAGTAATTGTATATAACTGTTGTAAGGCTTATAATGTGCCGTTTATGCTTTTGGTATGTATCGGAACATGACATCCCGAGTTTTGTTATATATGAAAATACATTTCTCTAAGGAATGATTTGATAAATTTTATTTATCATATTTTGTTTTGGGAACAAATTTCGCAACTCTTTTAATCAAAGGATTACTCTGAAAATTATTTTAAAAGAATAAATTAAATCGGTCTTTTCTGGCCGTGATTTTAGGGATGTCACAGATAAGGTGCCCTAGAAACTGCACCTCACACAACCAGAACTCACAATTAGAGAACTTGGCGTACAAGCTCTCCCTCCTCAGGGTATCCAACACTTCCCGCAAGTGCTCCTCATGCTGCCCCAGTGTCTTAGAGTAAACCAAGATGTCATCAATAAAGACGATCACAGACCGATCCAACATCAGTTTGGATAAGCGGTTCATGAGGTCCATGAACACGACAGGGGAATTAGTGATCCTGAAGGGCATCACCGCGAACTCGTAGTGGCCATAGCGAGTCCGAAAAGCAGTCATCTGTACATCCTCGTCTCTGACCCTCATCTGATGGTAGCCTGAACGCAAATCTTTCTTGGAAAACCAAGATGCCCCCTGTAGTTGGTTGAAGAGATCATCAATCCTTGGGAGTGGGTAACAGTTCTTCACCGTCACCTTGTTAATCTCCCCGTAGTCTATATACATCTGATGCAACTTGTCCTTCTTCTTCACAAACAGGATAGGGGCTCCCTAAGGCAAACTGCTCGGCCTAAAGAATCCATTGTCTAACAGCTCCTGTAGTTGTGTAGACAACTCCTGCATCTTAGGAGGAGCCAACCGATATGGTGTATCACTCAAAGTCACCTGCCTCCACCTGCCTCTCCAGAGGTATCCCAGGCAGCTCCTTTGGAAATACGTCTGGGTACTCTCGCACCACTGGTATATCACTCAAAGTCACCTTACCCGTCTCCTGGGTATCCATAATATAGGCGACATACCCTGCGCAACCCAGCTCAAGGTAGCGCCTAACCCTCGCTGCCAAACACATAGCTGGTCTACATTGCAACCTTCCGCCCTAAATCACCAGCTCCCCCCCACTTGGGGTCCTGAAACGCACCGAATGCTGCACACAGTCGATCACCACCCCATTGGGGTTCAGCCAATCCATGCTGATGATAACCTTGTTCCCACACAACGGAATGGGAACTAAATCCACGAGATGGCGCTCTGACTGGAAGGCTCGGCTCCTCACCACCGGAAGCTCTGTCTTGCCCTGTCGGCCATCCGTGATCCGCAGGGTCGCTGGAGCTGGCGCTGCCACTGGCGCTCCTGATGTCAATCAAGGGCAGTTGGTCTTTTTATGGCCCCTCTGATTGCAATGAAAGCAAATCAGGTTTGACTTCTGAATGGGGGGGGGGTAGGGGCTGTACAATCCTTGCTAAAGTGCCTGGTCTTGCCGTACTTGTAGAAGCCCAAGCCCCTAGCTCTGCAAACTCCCTCATGTGGCTTCATTTCCCAATGGCTCCGGCCCTATTGGCCCTTCAACCTAGATTCAGATCCCTTGGGTTTCTTCCCCAAAACCCCACTAACCTGCCCAACCTCTGCCTTCCTCTTTCGGAGGTGCCCAAAGTCAATATCCCTCTCCCTCGACCTGGCTATCATGTCCTCCAAACTCGGGCATGCTGAGTAGCTGACATGTTTCCAGATGTCAACCCTCAACATGTCGTGATACCGAGTGTTCCTCATCTCCTCGTCCCCTGCATACTGAGGCACCAGTAAAGCCCTCTCCCTGAACTTCGCGACAATCTCCGCCACCGACTCAGTCGTCTGCCTCATATCCAAAAACTCCCTGGCTAGCTGTTGAAGCTCCACAGCCGATGCAAACTTAGCCTTAAATCTGGTCACAAAGTCTGACCAGGTCATAGATTTAATGGTGAGGGCTCCCAACAAATCATTGACCGCGTCCCACCAATCTCTAGCTCTGTCCCTCAAACACCCTGCAGCATAACGGACCTTAGACCCCTCAGGGCAGAAGCTAGTTGTCACATCCCATTTTCACGGCCAGAAAAGATCGATTTTGTTTATGCTTTATAAAAATCATAGTACTTCTTTTAATAAAAATGTTGCGGAATTTGTTCCTAGAAAAACATGTTAAATATGTTATCAAATCATTTTCGAAGAAATGTATTTTTTATTCATTTAAAACATTTGGGATGTCATCGTCAATACAGAAACATAAGCATAAACAGAACTTACATTCATTTACACTAGTGATCTACATCTCTTTTAAATCTCTCAGTGCAAAGTAGCTTCGTATCGACACCTGTGATACAAATAAGCTGGAGTGGGTCAGGTTGGGAAACCTGGTGAGTACATAGTATTTTCAACCCACAATAATATAATTATTATATTTAAACATCAAACAATCAACCCGATTACCAATCCCCATTATCTTCTTTAATATTCCTTAAAGAATTATCTTAAGGGTCATCTCCTATATCATATTTGCCTCTCATCTTTTTACCTCACATTTCCTTATATGCTCGTTCCTAAGGCATGAATACGTAGTTACAACGTCGCCTGAACTCGTAATTCATAGTAAGGGTTAGAGTATCATCACATGAATATACAATCACAACATCACCTGGACTCGTAATTCATCACTTGCAGGTTATAAGTTTGTTGGTGTTTCCACGGGTTGTCTAGAATAGTCCGTGGTCGCCATCTATACTCTAGTAGATGACTACATCTCCAAATTGCCGGACAAGGTTATAGTATCTTTCATCCTACATCACCGATTCATCATCACCTATTCATCACCTAATTATCATCACCTTCCTATCATCACCTATCTCTCATCATTTTATTTCATCACACACCAACTATTTCATCTACCCATGTTTTATCCCAACATATTTGTAGATATAAAATAAATATATATTTAAATCATTTAAAACATGTATAAAATCATTCATCCATCATAGACAGCAAGTATTAAGATAATATGCACACATAGCATGTAATTTATATAAAATACTTCATATCTATGTGTAAGATGAAAGGGACCATGCACTCACCTGAAAAGGTGGTGAATCCGAACTCAGACAGCGCTTCGCTTCTTAAAAATAATTTCGTTCGACGAAACCTAATATTATTACCACTAGAGTTTAATTTATTATTCACCGAGACTAATTAATAGTCTAGCTATTATTAATATTATATAAGCGTTAAACAATATTTAAATAACCCATAATAATACCCCAAGTACTTATTATAAGTTCCTAATAACGTTACTATAATTAAATAAAAGGTATATTAAATATAGTATAGGCGTGGCTCACTTACAACGAGTTTTTATTAAAAACCGGGCTTCGCTGGAGCAGCGTTTCTGAGCCGAAAGCTTTTCTTCTCGGAGCCGTCGAGCGCTCCGGGGCTTTCTTCTCGTGCTAAGGAGGTTCCCTAGACTTCGGAGGGCTTTAGGAGGCTAGAGAGAAGTTAGAGAGAGAAAGAGAGGCTTATGGTGTGAAGAAATTATGAAGAGTTCATCTCTTATTTATAGGAATTTTATAGTAAAGTAGTCTCCAAGCACCGTCCATATCTTTTGCGTACGAGCTCCATTTTCTACGTTCTTTATATACACGCATTGGTATTTATGAGTACTGCAGCTTTCATTTAGACCCCGCCGGCTAATTCTCCATCTATCTCATATTTACAAAAACTGTATCGAATTCGTCGCGCTCGAAAAGTAGAGACTAAGCTTCGTCTATAAATTTCGCATACGATCTCCGTTTTTGTTGATATTTATATCCACGCGTTGGTATTTATGAGTACTACAATTTTCATTTAGACCTCGTTGGCTAATTCTCAATCTATATCGGATTTACAAAATTGTATCGAATTTGTCGCGCTCGAAAAGTAGAGACTAAGCTTCGTCCATAACTTTCGCATACGAGCTTTGTTTTTGACGTTATTTATATCCACGCATAGGTAAAAATAAAATCTACAACTTTCCTTTTTACTCCGTTGGCTAATTCTCGACAGATCTTAAATTTAACAGTAGGAAGAGATTAGACTGTTAAATGACCGCGAAGAATTCGTAACTCCTTCATACGGACTCTGTTTTCGTTTTTCTTTTTACCGTTGAGTTCCTATTAATGAGATATTAAACTCTCATTTAGGTTGCGTAAGCCAAAAACCGCTCGAACTAAAATTCGAGTTTCGGGCCATGCACTACTATGCCAAATCTTAGAAAAATCATAACATCCTCATACGAAGTCAGATTTGGGCGTTCTTTTTATGTACACTCTTGGTTTAACATTTTCTATGACTTTTGTTTAGATCGCTAAGACTAAAAGTCGCTTTATCGTAAATTCACTATTTACACTTCCCGGTGCCGTGCCGGTTCCGTCGCGAAACTTCGACGGGTCATAACTTCTTCGTTATAACTCGGATTTCGGCGCTCTTTATATGTACGGAAACCTTGTAACATATACTACAACTTGGTTAATATTATTTATTCTAAATAATCTTTTGCCGAAAAGTCGCTTTCGACCCCTATTATCTCTAAATTGACTAGCCCGAATCTACGGGCGTTACACTAGTCAACTGAGCAGACTCCATATCTGCAATCCACCTCGTGGCCACAATGGGATCGTTCACCCAATGGAAGTCTGGTGAAACCCATCCCCGGAAATCCTTGAAGGAGAGTGTGCGTGTCCCTGACGGGCAGATGCCATGTTGCTCCTAAACGCCCTAAGGCAATCCTCTGTCAGCTCGATGATCCCTTCCTTGATCGATCCAAATATCACCGGGGACGCCTGAAGGATTCCTCTTGTAATCTCCACCGCGATGAAATCGCATAGTCCATCATCAACCGGCTAGGAACCTACACCTGAACCTGAACCTGATCCTGACCCAAACCCTGAACCTCTTGCTCTGTGACGTGTCACCACCATTCTGAAACAAAACACATAATTTTCAGGGTCATACATAACCTTGAGAGGTCTCACACATTCTACAAGTTCCCTGGTTCTATCTCGGCCCTCCTTGACTCGATTACGAATCCTCTGCTTTCAGTAGTATGGGCCCATACTATCTTCCACATCTATCTGTACTTTCCTCAAGGATTGCCTTGACTTCATCAAGTCCCTTCTACTACTACTTCTCGTTGCACTAATCTCATCCTTGGCATACCCTAGGGTAACTCTCTGACCTACTCTCTGCCATCAGCTGCATAAGAAATCCCTGCTACTTTTACCTAACTAGGTCGCGAATACCATTACATATTACTAAAACCAGAAAATTCTTCGAATGAGTGGTCCTACCCTACAATGGTTGGACTCAAACAAGATCTGCGAAATAGGGCTAGAACTAACCTTCTGAAATTATTTAGTCCTCTCAATATGTAACTTAACGTATCCGTTTACTAGTTAGTTAAAGATAACTAGAACTCCTAAAATCACAAAGCAAGCAACGTTCAAGTGTTGAGTAACAGAACCAAGCATATCCTATACAGGACATCTTATCACTGACTAATCAGTTCTAGCATAAAATTCAATAAGCACATATAGCAGGTACATAAGGCATCTTCCTAGATCCTTAACCCTAATCTATCATGCAGTTCTCATACACATACAATAGGCATATAAGGTATCCTTCCAAGATCCTCATCCCTAATCTAGCATGCGGTTCTCATAATTATATCATATCATAACATAACATGTATAGGTATCTTGAGGAAAACTTACTTGAGCCCGGCCGATTGCATGCATCACACACCTTGTTCTTTCTCAAAACTCTTTATTTCAATTTTTTAGAAAAACTGTTTTCTTTGTAAAAATATTTTAAACCCTCGATTTGAGTCGAGACACCCCCGAAGGTGTGTCCGAATCCCTCAAACCAAGGCTCCAATACCAACTTGTAACATCCCAAAAATACTGACCGAAAATTTAATTTTTGATATAGCAATTTATAAAAAAAAAAATTTATAGAAAACATCATCAAGTTATTTCATTTCATAAAAATCCATAGATCATAAGTCTCAAAATCATGTCATCACATAGTAACAATGTCAGAGTACAAATCCCAAGAATTTCATATGCGGAAATCGTATGTGTATGATGCGCTGCTACGGTACCAGCTCCTTTCCCTTCGAAGAAGAAGGACCTGAAACAAAAACTAAAACTATAAGCACAAAGCTTAGTGAGTTCCCCCATCATACCACATACTAGGGATGAGAATTTGGCCCGAAAACCGAACCGAACCAAATTAGACCCGAATAAGCAATTCGATTCGGTTTTCGGGTAATTAAATAAGGCTTATTCGGTTTTCGGGTTATTCGGTCTGGGTTACCCGAATAAGGGCTTATTCGGTCCAAATGGACCGAACCGAATATGAAAAGTCACATTTTTTTTTCCATCTGCACGATTGCTTATTCAGTCTTATGTTATATCAATCGTTACCCAAAATACTCACATAATGTTTAATGTTTAACTTATATACTTATAGATAGTTTTTTTAGGTGTTTTGGATGTTTAATGTTTAGTGTTTAATATGTTGCTTAATAACTATATCTTAAGATTGTGGTGGTTGGATTTTACATTTTATATATCAAGAATAGTTAATCTGTGTTATTTGTGTTTATCATAAGCTACAAAAGTCATACAAAATACAATATTTATAATCACATTGTAAATGTTATTTGGGTTATTCTGGTTATTCGGCTCCTTAATCATCTTGTACATGTTATTTGGGTTATTCGGGTCAGAACCGAACCGAACTGAATAATACCCGAACCGAACTGAACCCGTATTGCTTATTTGGTTCGGTTTTCGGTTCATACAATTACCCTTATTCGGTTTTCGGTTTATTCGGGTTCGGGTCAGTTCGGTTCGGTTCCGAACCGAATAACATCCCTACCACATACCATACAATAAACATAATGTCAGGCATATCTGGGTTCCCAGCCTACCCTGTTGAGCATATCTGGGTGCTCAACCTACCCTTTTCAGGTATACCGGGGTGCCCGACCTACCCCTTGTCAAGCATATCTGGGTGCTCGACCTACCCTGCCAGGCATATCTGGGTGCCCGACCTACCCTCCGGTTTATTTCAACCGGCTATGGGGACTGTTTCATCCCTACCACTACCACATAATGACATAGCATATCATAATGTTACACATATCAGGGTTCCCGACCTACCCTGCCGGTATATCTCAACCGGGTCTGGGGACTAGTCCCCTATCTACCACTATCACATAATTACATAGCATACTAGCACATAAAGCATAACATATAGTGACATACTAGACAATTATCACAAAGAAAATCATCTCACCTATAATCACCTACTAGTGGGCCGACCTTAGTGCCTTAGACCCACTTCTATTGGAAGGTAACTCACCTAAATGTCGTGAAGTAGCTGAACTATCCTCGACTCTGGGATCAACTCTCCTTAAACTCCTACACATAACATCTCTTTTAATTACTCATTCATACTTATTTAAGGGTCAACTCTGGCCAATGGTCAAGTCAAAGGTCAACACTCTGGTCAAATTCAACCTTCGGGTCCAAGTCAACATTCTGGTTGACTCAACTCGCCGAGTTGGTCCATCAAATCATCAAGTTCTCGGGTCCATAAAACTCTGGAGTCTCGATCCTACTCGTCGAGTTCTTCCATGAATTCATTGAGTTCCCCTTCATACAAGTCGAGGCATTTCACTCATAACTCGCTGAGTTCATCCTTGAACTCGTCGAGTTCTTCTTCATATCAGTTGGGACATTTTGCTCTCAACTCGACGAGTTCATCCTTGAACTCGTAGAGTTCCTCTTCATATCATTCGGGACATTTGCTCTCAACTCGCCGAGTTCAACGTTGAACTCTTCGAGTTCTTTGATCGTCAAGTCCATAAACACGTCCAACTTGCTAAGTCATCTTCTAGACTCAATGAGTTTGCTCAGTAACAGATAAGGTTGGGGGACCACGACCTAACTCACCGATTCGTATGAATGAATCGTCGATTCCCCCAAACTCCAAATCTATTCAGTCGTTTCCAGTTGGGCTTAATGCATCCAAAACTTAGATCTGGCCTCCTGGGGTTGATATAACACGTAAAGTTACAAACTTTACGTTCATGCATGGGTTATTTATCTCAAAAAGCCCTAAAAAATTGGTTCATATGATACATGGGACTCCCATGGCCATAAAGTTGGCACCTTTATGCCATGAAGTCCCTCAAAGACTCTAGATATGAAGTTATTACCCCAAAACATGCTTGCATCCATGAATGGTTCCATAATATACTCCAAAAGGCCCTAAACTACCTCATGAAGAGATCTAGTAAAAGAATAGTCAAGGTATAGACTTTATACCTCAAATGAGTCAGAAATGCAGCACAAACTCTATATCTACTTGCTTCCTGTAGAATCCCCAATCTTTCCTCTTCTTTCTCAAGCTTCAAAATCACTAAGAACACACAACAATGGCTCAAGAACACTCAAAATGCGCTAGGGTTTTGTGAATAAGGTTTAGAGGTGATGGAGGCTGAAGTTAAGGCCATTTAAAGTGTTTAAATAGGGTGCAAGCCCTGAAAATTAGGGTTTCACTCTGGCAGCCCTACTCATCATGTCGAGGCTCTCGACTTGTTGAGTAGGCTTCACTTCCCGCGTCCAATCATTCATTCCTACTCGATGAGTCTGGGGCCTTCGACCGTCGAGTCCCTTTGCAAAAAAAAATGTTTTACTTAAAAATACATACTAGGATCCGGGCGTTACAAGAAGCACCAAAGTTTACATTTGATAGCTTATTTTATTTCCTTATTTTTATTAGTTTATTTTAGTATTTTAGCTCTTTTTATCATTATCGCATTGTATTTTATTTATTTTCTTTACTATGGATCATTCTGGAGACTTCTTATGTTGCATGAGGTATTTTGTAGGGTTTTGGAGCTTGTTGTGGTTATGGTTTAGCTTGGAAATGAGATTTGTAGGCTTCTGAGGCATTATTGGGCTTTACGGATCCATTAAAGGAAATTTGGGCTTAAACGGCTAAAGACTTGGATGAAGTGGGCTTGTGAAGATAGATCATGGATTGTTAATTTGGGCTTGGAGCATCCATATTTGAAGCTAGATGATGATTGGTTAATTTGAATCATGTGGGATATGGAGGGGACCAAAGGAATCTTTGGTAGTGGGATAGTTAGTGGAGGAAAAATGAGTCAATTGCATTCCAGCAGCACTTGCGCCGGTGGAATTTCCGTCGCGTGGGTACCCGTGCAACTGCGCAGTTTTGGGCATTTTGGTCATTTGGCTTGCCATTACCTTGGGGGATCAGATCTATTAACCATCACTTTGATTTTACACCATTGGAGACCAGAAGAAGGCGATTTTGGAGTTTGAAACTCATTTCTTTTCATCTTTCCAAGTTATTGGTAGTTTTTTATGCAATTAGATCTTTGTGATTGTTATTTTATTGCCATGAGTGGCTAAATCCTCTATTTTGGTAGACCTTGGCTAAAACCTTTGAATGTTTGTGGGTTTTTGAAGGATTTATGCTTATTTATCATTTATCTTATGTCTATGATTCTAGTTCATATTTCCTATGCTTGTTTAATGCTTTGATCATGAGCTTGGTACTTTAATAAGCAATTGTTGGTTTATTTCTTTGGTTTGACATTGAATTATTGAATTTTACTTAGAACAAGGGCTTTATGATGGTAGAAATCATCTCTAGCATATGAATCATAATTCCTTTATGGATGTGTAAGCATTAACATCCTCTAGGAATTGGGGATTCCTTCATTCTAAAGGCTAATCAACTTCTTGGGTTTAATTGCTTCAATTGGATCTTTGATTTTGATTAAGAAAGTGTGTTGTGCGCTTCCCCAACCTTCATACAACTTATGAGGAATCTTGGCATATCATGCTTCATGATTGTTATAACCAATTTGCAATGAATGATAAGCTTCATATTAAATCCTAATGATAAACACACACATGTTCATTGTGTTGAATTGCCTTGGTTTGCCAATTCTCTCCAATATTTGAGGATCTCATCACCTTGCTTAATTATTCAAGTCTTTTAGTTTTCAAGCAATCATAACACCCCCCCCCCCCCCCCCTTTTTAGTTTAATTGTAGTTAGTTAGTTTATTTACACTAATTCTATTAGATTGCATTGGTGATTGAATATAACCAATTTCTCCAAGGATTGATACCCCTTTTTACCGTTATATTACGTTTACTTGCAAACAAATGGTGTAATTTATCTGGTGGACTTGACATCCCATCAACATTTATTGGTTCGATGAAGTGATTTTATGTTTTATTTTTGTACGTTTGATGTTAGGTTGTTGCTACAGAAAAAACATGTTAGGTGGTAAACAATATATTGATTTTTATAATTATATAATATTTTTCTTTTTTTTCAACGTCATTTAGATTAATATCTAAACAAAACATGATAAGAGTAAATATAGTTAAATGAACCATAAAGATTGTAACAAAACAATGTATTATAAAATTTATATATGTTTTT
This sequence comes from Lactuca sativa, assembly GCF_002870075.4. Taxonomy (NCBI): domain Eukaryota; kingdom Viridiplantae; phylum Streptophyta; class Magnoliopsida; order Asterales; family Asteraceae; genus Lactuca; species Lactuca sativa. The sequence continues at coordinate 58,026,500 of NC_056629.2, read as the reverse complement.
TTTTTCGTAAGTTCAAAAGTTTTCATATCATTATAAACTCTTGGATAAAACTTTTAACATGAACGAAGAACAAACATTACCTCTATAAAAGAAATTGCATAAAATGTTTCAAAAATTGTTATGTCTTCCATTTATTAAGGGTCATTTCATTTATGTTTATTTGCATTTCAAATAATAAAATGTTGTAGTTAAATGTTTTTAATAAAAATGTTTGGTGTGAAACCTGTTACATAATTATAAACAATAAAAAAGCCTCTTTGTCTATATCAAAATTAATAAATTTAGAGATGTTTTAAAAATAAAAAATATACAAATGAAAATACTTAAAATTATATATACTCGCAATGTCGTTGTCTGGTTAAAACATATATTAGGTAATCAACAAACATAAACATAAACCCTTTGCATAAACTTTTTTAGCATTGCAATCTCAAAATTCTTGAAGACTAATTAAGGCCAGACGGAATGGGCTGTGGGGAACCCGTGGGAACGGTTCCTGCATTTAAGCACGCTGCACCGTGAGTTCGGGAAAGGAACGGTGGGAAGAGGCTAGGGGGAGAAAGTCCCTCCCTCTCTCTCTCTCTCTCTCTCTCTCTCTCTCTCTCTCTCTCTCCTAACCATTGGGTGACGCGTTTTTTTTTCTTCTTTTTTTTTTACTCCAAACAGCTATATAGCCATTACATATGTGTGTGTATATATATATATATATATATATATATATATATATATATATATATATATATATATATATATATATATATATTCTTTTTTCCTTCCTTTTCTTAATCTATACATACTCAATTATTTTATCATTTTTTTGCACTCATAATCTAAATTTCTCTCTAAAAAATATTACTCAAAATGTCATCATCTTCATCATCCGATTCGACGGTGGTAGAGGAAGCTAAGTTTATCGGTTCCGTCATGGCGAAAACGGTTGCATACTATCAAAACCGACTAGGTGAAACATCACGTGCACGAACTAACCTATGAAAGCCGCCGTTACGTAAAAGTCACGAATCCGAACATGATCGCCTTATAGAAGATTATTTTGTAGATGACGCCGTTTACGCTGTAAAGTTTCGACGTCGGTTCCGGATGAGGAAGGAACTATTCTTGCGTATTGTTGGCGATTTGGAAGGTCGTTTTCCATATGTCCGATGGAAAATGGATGCAAGGGGAAAAAAGGTTTCTCTCCCATTCAAAAATGCACGGCTTCAATTCGTCAGCTAGCATACGGCATGGACGTAGACAAATGGGACGGGTGTTTTAGGATGTCAGAGCGTACCGTGCGGGAGTCTGTGTACAAGTTCTGCAAAGCGATCTGTTTGGTTTATGAACAACGATATTTGCGCAAACCAACTATCAACGATATACACCAATTGTATACGGTGCATGAAGGCAAACATTGATTCCCTGGAATGCTAGGTAGTATCGATTGCATGCATTGGAGTTAGTCATTATGCCCCAACGCATGGCGTGGTCAGTACATGAGAGGCGACCACAAAGAGCCGACGATTATTCTAGAGGCTATCGCATCACATGATCTTTGGATATGACATGCATTCTTTGGTCCAGCTGGTGCAAACAATGACATCAACGTGCTAGACCAGTCACCTATATTCAACGATATCTACCTTGGAAAGTCACACAATGTACCTTTTCAAGCAAATGGGGTAGCATATAAGCGTGGGTACTATCTTACTGACGGTATATATCCTCCTTTATCTGTTTTTGTGAAATCGTTTACATGTCCTAACGACCCGAAAAAGAAAAAGTTTAAAGAGGCGCAAGAGTCAGCTAGGAAGGATGTGGAGCGAGCATTTGGTGTACTTAAGAGACGTTGGCAAGTACTAACGGTCGGGGCAAGGTCATATGAGGTGAAAAGGTTACAACACGTAATGTATGCATGTATCATATTGCATAATATGATTCTTGAAGACGAAGGAAGAACGATATGTCGATACAACAAAAATGAAGTTTTGTCAAATGTCGAAGGAGTAGCCGTTGGTACACAAGAGTATACGGTGAATAAAAGAGAAGTACCCAATTGTGACATTCATCAGGCCCTTCGTGTTGATTTGGTTGAGCACATTTATAGGGCTCATATTCAGCCCATGTACGAGTTATCTCACGATAATTTGTTTGACGAATCAGACGAGGATTCTGATATGTTCGTCGAGAGTGAAGATTCCGACGACGAGAGTGACGCTGGGGAGAATGATGCAGACGATCAAGGCGATGACGAAGACGATGATTCCGAGTGACGTATCTAGGTTTAAATAAAATTAGGATATTAATTAATAGTTTTTACTATGTTGTATGTTGTTTGATTTTTTTTTTGTGGTTTTTTTTCTACTTATTTAAATATTAGGATTAATGTAATTTTTATTTTACTTAATGAAATGCTTTTATTTTTAATTAAATTTTATGTTTGATATTAATTTAAAAATTATAAATAAAAAAAATTATTTTATTTAATATAAAAAAAAGTGAGGGAAGGGCTTCCTATCCATTCATTGGCTTTTAGGTGAGAGAAAGGAGAGTGAGGGAAAGAGGGGTATGACCCATCAAAAATGGAGGAATCTTCCCTCCCACTCCTTTTAGTCTAATAATAGCATTGCATTTTTTCTGAAAAAATAACCTTTTCAAGGTTTCTTAAAAACTAATCAATTATAATATTGATGTTTAATATTTATTGAAAAACTAACCAGTTATAATATTGCACTTTCATTTAAAAAATACGGTGTTAGAATTGTAGTTTTTGTTTTTCTTGAAAAACTAACCAATAACGAAATTACACATGCTTTCTTTTGAAAACTAACCAGTTTTAACATTGCACTATCAAATTTATTGAAAAACTAACCCTTTCATTTTTTTTTTCTTAGAAAAACTAACCGTTTTAAAGATTTCTTAAAAACTAACCATTGATGTTCAATATTTGTTTAATTACTAACAAGTTATAGCATTATATTTTCATACCGTAAAGAATTAGGACCGACTAACAAACCTAAGCGACAACGAATGCAGCATGTTTTCGAAAGAAAATTATTTGTCGGGTTTTTTTACCGAAAGAAAACCATCTTCGCCGCTGCTTTGCGCAGGTCCACCACTAGTGTGTGTGTGTGTGTATATATATATATATATATATATATATATATATATATATATATATATATATATATATATATATATATATATATATATATATATATATAGGGCAAAGACTTAGAGTTCAATATTGTTTAAATTAAGGACCATAAGTGAAAATCCAACCAAAACTTAGGAATCATTTCTGTAATTTACTCTAAATAAGAATAATAACAGAAAAAAACTAGTCATGGGCGGTCGCAATTGTGGCAAAACTTGATTGGTCCATGAGCAATGTACGATGTTCTTCATGATAAAAAGACACGTGTAGGCCACATAGAATCCCGACTCTCTTGTACAATTCGACAGTTCATTAAACGCTAACCTTAAAGATATACTTATATTTTTTATTATTATTTTTTGTACACAAAATACAAAAATGGTATATGTGGTATGCAAAATTTTTAAGGTTTTGATAAAAATTTTAATTTCTTTTAAGGTATATGTGGTATTGATTTTGGTCTTTCTAAAACTTAAAATGACTATTATATCTTTTTAGTTTTGTATTTATATTTTGAATATTTATTTTAATATTTTAATAATTAAAAAAATAATAAAGGATCCATTCTCTCTCTCCAATGAAACATACAACACATATACACAAATGAAAACAAGCACACACACTCCGAAAATAAAGAAACACCAATAAAAACACACTCTAAAACATACAAACAAACATACATGATCAAAGTTCTAATTTCATGTCCTATATGCTAACCTAGTTCTTTTCTTCTTTTTATTAAGATATTCAATCTTATTCCCACTGTCAACATTAGTAGATGTTCTTCATTTACTAAAATTGTGCTTGCGTATCTCAGTGGGTATTGTAGAAAATCCAAAATCTTGAGCCTTTGTAGGCGTGTAAAAGCTCCCTTTAATAAAGCCTTGAATGTATACAATAATCAACCTTTATTATCATAATCGAGTGGTACTCTCATGTTTGCACTTTGTTTGATGCTGCAAATAAGAATACATATGTAACATCCTGATGTTGAGGTAATTTTAATTGTTAACCCTATGTATGAAGAAATATTACTCCTTGTGCATGAGAAAACGTGCAAAATGGTCCATGGTGGCATTTTGGTCGGAACTTAGTACGTTAGGCGTACTCTCCATATGCAAAGCGTACACGCGAGGAGCTTAGTACGCAAGGCATATACTAGGTATGCAGGGCGTACGTGCGAGGGTTCCAAACCCCAAGTTTTAGGGTTTGGACCTGATTTAAACAACTTATGGCCCCAAGACCTTCACCCTAATCATCATCCACCTGAGAAAACATCGTTATAGATAACCCTGAGTGAGAAGACTGCATCTTAAGCTCATATTTGTGTTCTGGTGACGTTCATGAAGAAGAAGAAGAAGGTGGTGGGAAGACCTTGAAGCTTGGAAGCAACTTAGATATTGGATTCTCTCCTTGCTAGCAACCTCCAAGAGGTAAAGCTCCTTGCTTGATCATCTTATCTTGTAGATCTAGACATTGCTTCATTTAGGGTATTTTTTGTCCCAACTATGATGATTCTTGAGCATGTCATGCTCTTAATCGAATAATTCATCCTTTCAGACCTAATGTGGGGTCTTGAGTCATAAAAATGAGATCTTGGTGCTTAGTTCTTTCACATGCATGCTCTAGAAGGTCTTAAGGTGTTAAGAAGTTGGGATTGTTAGTATTAAACACTTAATGAGCATGCAAAGTCATATAGTTGGAAATTTTATGACTCTCAGTGGTATTTCGGCCTTGGATCTGCTTTTGGACGTATTAAGTCGAAGGATTAAGCTCTTAAACAATTAAAAAGAAAACTGATTCGTACGCAAGGCGTACCAAATGGTACACTGTGCGTATGCAGATTTGGCCCTGGTGCCTCGAACCTCGAGTACGCCCCACATACATCCGAAGTACACCCCGCGTACTAAGTCTGAGTTAACTCGGCTGGGTTAACTAGGATAGGTTGATTCGGTTGACTTGTTAAGTTAGACCAATTTTTAACCAATGGTATTTTGGGAAAATGTTATTAATTTAGAATAGGAAATGTTTTGACATTTAGGATTTAGGCTGAGCCGGTTGTACGAGTTGGTAAAATGTTAATATTGTATGCTAATTTGTTGTGGTGTGCTGGTACTTTGGGGGAACTCACTAAGCTTTGACTTACAATTTTAGTTTATGATTTCAGGTACTTTCGAGGATCGTGGGAAAGCAAAGGCGTGACCGTACACAACTTCATGTTTTTATATCTTCGGGTCTTGGGAAAACTCTGATTTGAAATAATGTTTTTGAAACAATGACTCTTTTTGTAAACAATATTGATTCATCGTTGGTTTTAAAAATTTTAAATTTATTGTGATTTTTTCTATGAGTGTTACAACATACCCATGATTAAAGAAGTCTTGTTCATCTCCCTTTAAACCAAATTCCTTAGTTTTTAAATTCTTTTTTCACCTCGGCCAAACCTAAAATTTCGATTTTAAGAAGGGTGGCAGATGTGGTTTGTTTTCGATCAGAGCATATAAGTAAAAATAGGGATACTCCCCTGTTTCTCGTTTACTTTCTTAACACACACATGCACACTCATGAAGTGAATCGGGACTATAAATTGTCATCTAAACACATGAAGTGAAAATGGGTTTGTAGCTCGCAGAAAACAAAAAATAACAAATCCTGATTCATCTCTTTCTTTCTCTTGCTCACGAGTGTCCAAAAATTCCATGGCATCTCACAACTCTCTTCAGATGAACGAACCTTATCAGAAAAAATCTACATGTCTCTTCAGAGGGAGGTGGACGGTAGGTTGGGTAGCTGTCAACGTAGTGTATCTTCCTATCCATCGTTCTTCCCTTAATGGCGATTGTGTGTTCTTCCCCAAATTCAAAACCAAATACCAAATGAAATTGGGAGTCACAATAGTGGAGGCATCTGACGGCGGAGGAGATCGATGGAGGCGTTTAACAGTGGCATTGATGGCAAAGGCCAACAATTATGGAAATAGATTGAAGGTGGTTTCTTCAAACTAAGATAAAAAGATGTTTGTGGGGAAGGAGAAGACGATGAGATGAGGTTATGGTTTTCTATTTCTAGAGATTGTATGTGTGTGTTTATGTCTTGGCCGTAAACTCCCTTCTAGCCATGATTTCTAATGGTTTTGTTGGTATAAAGCATGAGTTTAAGGCTTCTAGTTCGAGTTCTAAAGATTTGAGGGTCATTTGAACCCTTAAGGACCTTAAAATGGAGTTTACTCCCCAAGAACGTTCTTGGGCGGTAAACTCCCGGATCTCACTTATTAGGCAAGCAATCTATGTTATTAAGCTTAAAACAAGTAGTATAAAACAACTAGAGAAGTATACTCACAATCTGGGATAAAAACCCGAAGATCCGTGAGAGGAAATTTGGCTTTTCTCTAATTGGAATTCAACTAATGAACCATTTTGGTTCAGAATTCTATTTATAGTTCTGAAAATTTAGGCAGAAAATATTTCTATTCTCGGAATGGATTCTAATGACCTAGAGAAACGGAATTACAGTGTTGCACAAAATCCTAGTGCCTCCACTCTCCTAATATCTCTATGGGTGTAAAACCCTGAAAACTGCTAAACTTTTACTCGAAGTCTGAATTTTCACTGTAACTGCTCTACTTCTATTGGATTGAAATGGTTTGATTAGAATGGAAATTTCGAGTTGTCACATCATCCCCCTGTTAAAGGGAATTTCGTCCCGAAATTAGAATTTAGGCAAGGAAGTATGCACGAATGATCGAGTCGTGAGGAGGAAATTTCCTAATCGATTGGTTCTAGCGCACTTAAGTGAAATCGGGCTCTCGGTTGGCATTCCAACGAACCTTCACTAAATGGCGACGGCGTTGCTTCGTCCGCTTGACCTCTCGGTCGAGGGTCACTACGGTTCTAATACGAAGGCGAGGATCTCGACGAGTGGACTTGCAAGAGTCCTAACGGAAGGTATGGTTTCACGATCAAGATGCGAAGAGTAGAAAGTATGTTACTGAGTTCGCGGAGTAGGTCTAGTTTGTGCAAGGCATAGGACCGATTCTGATAAGAATCTCTAAGGTCCTGTCTAACTTGGATTTAGCTTTCCACGCTTTACGAAGCGTATTAAGCCATTCCCAGAGTGAGTTATCCTAAAGAACTTGGTCACTCACTTGGAATCTCAAAGGTTCCTTTTCTTGCGTAACTTCCCAGTCAAAGGCCACCCCTTGATGGGTCAAAGTCGTATGAGTTTCTGTAGCTTGCGAGGAGTTCTGAATGAACTAAGGCGGTAGGTCGGTAAGACCTAGAATCTGGCGAAAAACTGTCGGCGTCTCTGGTGTCGATAAATGCTCAACGGTTTTGACAAATTGAAAGAGTACTCATAATTTCTCACATTACTAACAGTGTGTCATAGAAATTGACTCTTCAATTTCAAAACTCATGCCTAGATAACTTCACGAGAAGTTCCTCTATAGGAATTGTTTCTATGGGTTTTCTTCTTACTACGAGGGTAGATAAGTAAGTCATTACATGGAGAAATGACGAACTGATCCAAGTAAGAAAGACGTACTCTACTCGTTTAGCTCATGAAAGCTATGGGCGTATTGGTCCTATTCGAAAGGTATCACTACAGACTCGAAGTGTCCGCATCGAGTTCAGGAGATAGTCTTCCGGACATCTTTCCCTAACACTCGAATTGGTGATATTCGGATCTCAGGTCCATTCCTAGAAGTAATTCTTTCCTTGTGTTTGCTCGACCATTTCATCTATGCGAGGCAGAGATAACGATTTCTATGAAAATCTTGACAGAGTCCTCAATAACCGAGGTACATACAATGCGATCCGTCGATCTCTGGAAGAATATGACCGGGGTTCTCTAGGGTGAGAAACCTAGTCTTCTAGTTCTAATTCTGTGTGGTTCGCTTAGTTGTTTGCACTGTTCTGGTATCTCCGTGGGTGTTTAAACTATAGGGCGATCTGTTTTAGGGAGTCGTACTAGGTTCTAAGTTTGTTCACATGACGATGTGATTACTCGTATACTTAGGCAGTTCTCCGTCCTGAAGTCCATTTTAGAATTCATACAGGGCTTCACGATCACAATCTCGTGTATACGAGTCGTATATAATTAAGATTGAAAAGGTAGTCGAATAACTGATTCTTCCTTACCCTCACATCCCATCCGGGAAAAAGAAGTTAAAGTGGAATCATCAATTCTAAACCTGTAAAACCTTGATTATATATCACTCTTATGCATACATTCCTCAGTGATAGATCAATCGTATAAATCCTTGGATTGAACTTGACGTACTATACGAGTGGTACTTCGGGGATTTCTTCGGAAAGAAAATAACTAAGAGGTACTCCTGGCATGAGTACTTCGGTGTTCTGATATGACGGCTTCACTGGAAAAGCCGTTTACTGAAAAGGAGACGTACGCATGAAGCTGTTTTTGTGAGGATCAAATTGAATCGATTCGTATGATAATGTCGAATTTATACCGAAACTTAAAGACATTAGATTTGCACATAGGACGTTTACAGACAAAACACAACCGTGCAACCATGAACAGAGTTACAGTACTTTGGATTTACCACAAGACTATTGCTGCGAATAAGGTATACTACAAAAGACAAGTATACGCAACACGAGAATCCCTATACAGATAGGATTTCGCAAAAGGTAAGACTCTAGTTTCACTAGTCCTGGATAGTTTATGAGTCTGTTACAACGAAAAGCCTACATTACATTTAACGTGGTTCCGGAGTAGGCTCTCCTGCAGCTGTAATCCTGAGAATCTTCCCATCAGCACCCGAGTTCTTTGCTATAGGGCAATCCTCCTTGAAGTGCCCTATCTCCCCGCATTGGTGGCATGACTGGCTAGTACTAGCTTTGGTGACGGGATTTCGGTGTTTAGCCAATGTTATGTGGACACGAGTGCCTTCCTCATTACTCCACCTTGGAAATTGCTTTCTAAAGCGTTCTGCCGGGGTTTCCACTGGTGGTGGTGGCATGGCAAGTCTTTGGGCTCTCTTGCGCTCCCTTAGGGCTTTACGATATCGTCTCTTCCTTTCGGTCTTTAGGCTTCGCAAGTCCATGACTGTTGCCATTTGTTGGTTTCCCGATTTGGTACTATCATCGGAACTCTCGACTCCTTTTTTAGTCTTGTTTGTGTTGTCTGAATTGATGTGTGTAAGGAAAGTTGTCACAGCAGCTGCTACTGCAGCTTGTAATGTAGCGGCGTCGATATGGAGGATAAGGATTTCGGTGCTCGGCTGATCGTTTCTGGATGACGACATGATTCTGTTTCACAAAGAGAAAATAAAATTGTGAGCGATTCTGGTTGACCCTAGGTGTACTTAGATTGTTCATGTAAAGAGTAAAGTACGTTCTCGAAAGTTTGACCTACATCCCCATGATGCAGTCCTAGTACAGAATGAAAGTATGTTCATAGAATGGTCTCAAAACGTTCTTCGGTTGAGCTGAGGTATCGTGGGTTGGTGAATAACAAGATCCAACCACTGATAGAGACTTGGAAATGTCTCCGGAGATAAATCAGTATAGTCCAATGACTTGACTAAAGCATGATTCAGATAGACTCTAATGAGAGAATGATAAGAGTGCTTGAATAAAGAATGACTCAGAAGTTAGCCGGCTGTCAATATCTTGAATATTGACGACGTAAAGATTCGGGGAAAAAAATGACCTTGTAAAGGTCTTACATCATATCCACAGAAGATAGTCCCTGACAGCATAAAGACCTAGCTAAAGTACATACGGTACAAAATAATTTCATAGAAAATGCCACATCGGGCATAGACAGAAAACACTAATCCCTTTTTAATAAAGGAATAAAGTAAAGCGTCTACTACTGGCGACGGTCACCCCTCTGGTGTACTCTTAGTTCAGCCAATTGACGTTCCATGTCAAGTAGGTGTCTTTCGCACACCATCTGGCGTACTCGGAGCTCTATTACTTCGGCTCGTGATTCAGCCAGTGCTTGCAACAAGGTGTCATGGTTTCTCTCTAATCTCTTGAGAGCATCTTCTAGATGAATGGTGTGGAGGGTATGCATTCTAGTATAGGCGACTACTTCTGTAATCTGATGTAGGGCTGTCCTGCCTTGAATCTCATTTCGGGCCATTCTGCGGACCAAGATTGGCAAGACTCTATCTGCGGAGCCCCCATTGCTCAAGTTGTAAAAGCTTCGGTCGCCATCAAATGGCATAGACTGATCTTGTCCTTGGCTCCATGTTTCCAAGCATTCCACTCACTCAGGGTCAGGCCAGGAAAAAGCCGGATGAGGGTTAGGAATTGGAAAGGGAGCTGCTCGGGGTAGGTTCTCAACCTCTGGTTCGGAGTTAGCATCATATGAAAGGTCTTCACCATGGTGATCATTCAAGGGGATAGGATGATCATTCTCTGGTTCTTCTCCAAACCAACCAGCTATGACTTCGTTCGGAAGATGCTGGTTGCTGAGGGGATGGAGTCCAGTTATGTTTTCTATGCGAGAATTTAGGGTAAGAGAATAATTATTAGACGAACTATCGAGATAATTATTTAGAAACCTTCATTAGTTACATCGCTATTTGTGAAGTGCATACCAGCTATGTGTAATCTAAACAGGATAGACCTTCGAATAAGTGACCTTAATTCCAAATTCACACAGAATAGGGGTAAGGCAAAATTATCACAGATTCTAAGTCTATAACATCCTAATTACATATAGCCTTAGTGTGTCCACTTAGCAACTATCAACTTAGAAATGAAGATCCCGTTTTAATTCTCAAGTATAAAGTACTTATAGTAACAACAAATACACCTATAGTATTTTAATTTTAATGTTATGTTCTATTGTTCTCATTGTGGTAGGGTTGGTAAGATTTTAGCATTATTGCAACCACACACTTAAACTTAGGCACATGCTAGTCAACTCTCGGATAATATAGGTGATCAGGCTATATCTTCCCAGTTTTGACCATATGTCTCTAAGCCCACTTGTGTTGCCCAACAATCGTAATTATTTTGTACTGTCCTAGTGACACTGATTTTAGTATGAATGCAGCACGTATACTTACTTAAATATTTTACTATTTGAAGTATAAACTCTTGGTCAGAGTATTTTTAATCCCTCATGTATTTATAGTTAGTATATCTTTTATGGGTTGATATACTTAATTCACTATAAACAATGCTCTGATACCAATCTGTCACACCCTAAAACCAAGAACGGCGGAAACGTTCTGGGGCGGAGGACGTCATGTAAAGTATCACAACACAGTAAATGTAAATAAGCAAACAACATCATCCATTGCATTAAATATATAATTTTAATACAAGCATTTTCTGTACAGTTTTAGACACCAAAAATATAATGTAAATCAAAATACTATGATGAGCCTTGAATGCGCTCCATCTTCTCAAAAGCTGGCATCGGTACCTGTCTACTGATGACCTGAGAATACAAGTTATTTTGAAAGAGTTTATCAGCATTAAGTTGGTGAGTTCATAAGTGTTTTAGTGTCGGTATTTGTTATTAAAAACGTTTGAACCTGTCGCAAGTATAAGTTGTAAAATGTATGTAAGTGTTTGTAAAAGTTTGAATCTCTCAGAAAAACCTATATTTTCTATTAAGGTAGCCTTCCACCAAGGCTTAACTGTCTTGTATACTCGTTTGTTGTAAAAGTGTGTAATTTCCCAAGTTTAACTATCATTTAACAAAATAAAGTTTGTACATTATTGTTTAAGTGAGGTTATCACTAAAAATATGTAATGGGTAAATCATTGTAGTACTGTAGTTTTGTATTATAGGAACTACTGCTGTACTAACTACCTTAAACTGGATTTATATTAAGGTATAATGTGATAATTGCACCATACTATCGACTGATAACAACGACATAATGAATGGTCGTAATAACGGAATGTCGTTTGGCACCCGCAGACCTGCAAGTCCGGCTGTAGCTAGCAGCAAGGTGTAGGATAGTCAATCCAGTATAGATCTATACGCAAACTCACACTCTCCCTCCAAGAGAATTCTGGCTACAACTCGGGCCATGACATGTAAGGCATGCTCCGATACAGTGGATCACAATTGTTAACGTATTCTTGTATATGAAATGAAATGTTTCTCGTTCTAGTATAGTTGTATATGTTCTCCTCCTAGTATAGTTGTATATGTTCTCATAGTATAGTTGTATATGTTCTCTTCCTAGTATAGTTGTATATGTTCTCATAGTATAGTTGTATATGTTCTCTTCCTAGTATAGTTGTATATGTTCTTATGGTAATGTAATGTATAGACTCATGAATGAACTGACTCATTGCTCTAGCAGTTGTAGTAGTATGATCCTGTGTTACCCCGATGGTAACTTACTAATGATGTGTCTAGTACGTATGAATATGGAAGTACTTTTATGTCTATATATGTATATTTGATATATATAAGTAATATGGAAACGACCTTCGGATGGTCACCAGAAATCCCACCAGACCACATCTCAAGGCGCGAAAAGGAAATAGGGCGGATGGCCTTCCTAAGCCCTTTAAACATTATTTATACATCTATACATATATGGGCATGCAATTTATAATATAAAAGCATAAATAAGTTTTTATAAGACATTTGAAACATAAATATTATTTCAAGAAAAGATCGACTTGATGTCAATCTATAAAACAATTTGAAGGCATAAGTTTGATAAAACAGTTTAAGTATAAGGAACATTTGTTTGAATCACAGTTGTAAATAAGTTTGAAAAGTAATGTACAAAGTAAAATGTACAGTGTAATAAGTAGTTTAAAACATAAAAAATGTTTATAAAAATCATTTGAAGGAAACCGTTTGGTAAAACGGCTCCTGAGTAGCCAAATCTTTTGAATGTTGTATATTAATCACATGTGATTGATATAATAACTAGCGTAGTTAAGGGGTATGAACTCACCTGTAGTAGTGATTGGAATTGAACAAACTGTTATCGTACGGAAGGATCAGACAAGTGTTTGGTGTCAGGTGAAGACTTAGACACACACAATGATCCTAATTACATATAAAAACATATGTATATAAATAATTAGTGATTAAAACACTAATTATACAAGTAATAACATTTAAGCACGAGGAAAACACTTTTGGTCAAGTGCCAGGAGGCTAATGGGTTGCAACAAAGGAGTGCAATGCCCCTAATGGAAGTTTAAGGTCAAATGACCATTTTCATTGGAGTTTACGGCCCAGGGGAGTAAGCTCCTGGCCGTAAACTCTCAACCAAGGCTTAAATGGAGCTTAGAATTATCACAACTTTAGTGGGGAATTGTTTCAAGGCTTAAACAAGTTTTTGGGCACCATATTGACTCCTTTGGGGAGTTTACGACCCAAAGACCCTATTCCCTTGGAGTTTATGGCCGTAAACTCCCTTGGGAGGGTTCTTATGGTGCTTTCAAGTCTCAAACATTTCTAGGAACAAATCTAGAACTTAGTACTTGGCTTTAGGAGGGTTTATGGCACCAATTTGTACCATTTTATGGAGTTTACGGCCATGGAACCTTTTGGGCCGTAAACTCCCTCACTATTGGTGTTCTAAGTATTTTAACTAGTCCAAAACTCATCTAGGTACTTGCCCAAATAGTCTCTTGGCTTAAGGAAAGATTTAGGGTGTCCTTTGACCCCTTTAAAGGAGTTTACGGCCCAAGAAATACTCTTGGTCGTAAACTCTTCCACACTTGTGTTTCCATGAGTTTTCTAGGTTCTAATCACTTAGGAGTACATGCCAAAAATAAATTCTAAGTCTTAGGGAAAGTTTGAAGGCATTTTGGCACCTAAAACATGGAGTTTACGGCCTAAGGAGCTTCTTGGCCGTAAACTCCCTTCTAGCCATGATTTCTAATGGTTTTGTTGGTATAAAGCATGAGTTTAAGGCTTCTAGTTCGAGTTCTAAAGATTTGAGGGTCATTTGAACCCTTAAGGACCTTAAAATGGAGTTTACTCCCCAAGAACGTTCTTGGGCGGTAAACTCCCGGATCTCACTTATTAGGCAAGCAATCTATGTTATTAAGCTTAAAACAAGTAGTATAAAACAACTAGAGAAGTATACTCACAATCTGGGATAAAAACCCGAAGATCTGTGAGAGGAAATTTGGCTTTTCTCTAATTGGAATTCAACTAATGAACCATTTTGGTTCAGAATTCTATGTATAGTTCTGAAATTTTTGGCAGAAAATATTTCTATTCTCGGAATGGATTCTAATGACCTAGAGAAACGGAATTACAGTGTTGCACAAAATCCTAGTGCCTCCACTCTCCTAATATCTCTATGGGTGTAAAACCCTGGAAACTGCTAAACTTTTACTCGAAGTCTGAATTTTCACTGTAACTGCTCTACTTCTATTGGATTGAAATGGTTTGATTAGAATGGAAATTTCGGGTTGTCACAACCACAGACAACCTAATTTGAAAAGATTGGACATCACACAAAAGAGTGTGCTCAAAATAAAATAAAACTTAGCTTGATTTGTAAATTCGTTGAATGAAACCCACACCAAATATAAGTAGCCGTGAAGAGAACACAACGCCAAGGCCACACTAAGAAGAAATGAAACTAGACTCATACCACTCCATCACATCTATTTATGGAAACAATATCAAGACTTTTCAAAGCAAGAAAGGGAGAAAATTATCATGCACCCAGTACCAATTCCTAATAGGCATCCTAGAGCCCTGTAAAGGCTCAACTTCCAAATTGGGCCCAAAATCATCATGCACCCAATACCAAGAAAGACCATAGTCTACCCATGGCCCAAAGTCAGAAGTCCAATGGCCCAATAAAGATCACACCCTAAAAGCCTAAAATATGGCTCAAATCCGAGAAAGTCAACCCAAAAGTCAAACAGCTGAGTGTGCTAGGCGTACTTAGACTTACGCTTGGCGTACTCCATCCGGGGCCAGTACGCTCAACGTACGAGCAGAGTACGCCCCCATACTCGACAGACAGCCAACCCAACTCATTAAGCACTTATTTGGTTAAGCCAACATGCCATATTCTCATATCTGATTCTAGAAAGTGACTTAACACATAAATTTGTCAACTTTACACCCATACATGACTTACTAAGGCCCAGAAATAAAAAAGAATCTTAAAAAGATTATTAACACTTGCATGGACCCCTATCTCTCATAAAGATTACATTTTATGGATAAGGGACCTCAATGGGGCTAAGATCTAATATCCATGGCTTCTGAAGTAGATCATCAACTCAACTTTAGCTCAAAAGACCCAAAAATGCATAAATAACACCCTAAGTTGGGTCTAACACATAAAATCATCAAGATGAGATATATATTTTTTTTTACCTCAAACGGCTTGCTAAGGTGAAGATAACCCTGGATCTACAAGAACAAGCTACTCCCAAGCAACCTCCAAGTGTTCCTCTTCTTCTTCTTCACCACAAAACACCAATAAACACACTTTCAAGTTCAAATATCACCAAAGACAATTAGGATTTCAATATTAGGGCATAGGTTGATGGAGGTTGATCAATAGAATGTCCAAGGGTGGTATAAGTTGCTTAAATAGGGTGCAAACCCTAAAAATTAGGGTTTACCCCTGCACCACGTATGCCATACATACTCCAAGTATGCCCCATGTACGTGGGTGAATCCCGTGTCTAGAAAAGAGCCAGTACGTTAAGCATACTTAGAGTACTCCCCACGTACTAGCTAGGGACTAAAATCCGATGAATTTTGCATTAAGGGGCTACAAGAAACATACCAAATTCTCGAGTGTTACACCAAAAATGTTTGGTTAACAATTGAAGTTTATAAAACAAATTAAATCAAATATAAAAAAGGGTATATTACACGAATCGTCCATCAAGTATGTGCCAAAAGACACGTTTAGTCATTATTTTTAAAAATTAACTTAAACCGTCCCTCATTCTGCCCTTATTAATTTCTTTTTCATTTTCAGTTATTTCTTTTATCCTTTTCAGAATAAAAAAATTAAATAAATAGCCCCTTCCATTTCCCTAACTCATACCTTCATCCCTTTTTTCTTACCCACTCCTGTCACCGGCGCCCCATCATCAATATCATTTCGAAGCCTTCAAACTTGAAACAAGATTCAACCAAAGTGACCATCTTCTCTAGAGATTACCCACCCCATGAAACCACGTGTTCATCACCATCGCTCCGCAACCATCAGTGTTTGAAGGTGAGGGTGTGTTCAATTGAGGACAAGATACCTGTGTGATTTCTCAATTAAGGAAAGAAAAAAAAGGAAAGAAGTTGTGATTTAGGTGGTTGTGGACCCTGTGGTTTGTCGATCGAATTGAGAAGAAGGAAGAAGGATCCTCCATCATCATGACTGTTGGGTAGTCGAATCTCCGACATCTATTTCCTCATCTGTCTAATACTCCCTCTGATGACTATAAAAGAATACTTTGATTCTCTCATCTTTTTCTCTTTCAAGCATTTTCTTGTCGTTTGTGTATGAGATTGACGTTGTGTGTGCGAATCTGTTAGGTTACCACCACCATGTTCTTCGTCATTTTGCATCTGGGTATACTTTTGGTGTGTAGCTTAAAATTTGGTGTTACGATTCCCTTTTATGATCTAAGTTTTTGCACTAAACTTAGGTTTTGGCTTCGATTTCTGGATATTCATTTCATATTCATTTTGGTTTTAGATGGTTTCATTTGATTTGTTGTGGTAGGGGTAGACCAGAGCTTCTGGATCATGGAATACATTTTGGTTTTAGATAATATCATTCATCCATGTCTTGGTTGTATTATTAATGCTAAAAAGCTAGTCTAGTCTACCCCCTTTGTCTCTGGGATATATTTGTTTGTTTGTTTTTTTAAAACTTAAAAAGATCTACCATGTATTTCACATTGGTATCACACGATTTTATCAACGTTTATATCTTTTGAAGTCTCTCCTCTCTTTATAATGACTTATTTTCAGAGTAACTCAGAGATTCCACATATATCTTACGTAGCATCAGACCTGTTTGTCTACACCCTCATGATTTAAAATATCTATTGTATATCATTATCAAACCTTCATCTCTGACAACGAATGTTAGTATGCTAGCATATCTCATATCGATATCATACAATCCTTTAAGCGTCTATATTTAGTGAAGTCACTCTCTCTATATCGACTCATTTGAAAAATAAAACCAAAAACTGACTATTATATGATTATTAATAGTAACTCATAAGATTAAATCCTAGCCTCTTACAGATTTATTTCCATTTCTATTTATTTTTCTTTCATTCTGAAACGTACTCCATTTTTTTTAACAAATAAATAATTTGATAAAGAAACAATTACACGTGTTATTGTATTTAATGATGTGGGGAAATATCGGGGGTAGTTTATGTAATTAATCATTATTAAGGTTAAATATAGGACCAGTCCATATGTGTTTACTTGTGTATGGGTGACAATTGCGTGTAGCGTCGCCTCATGTCCCCTTCATACGTGTCATCATCTCAGTCCCCCTTTCTCCTTCATTTTATTTCACACAATCATCATTCTCCATTAACACACACATTTCCACATTACTACTGTGTGTGTGTTTTCAACAATGCTCATGGATTCCGAAGACGGAGACGCTAACCACGTTGACTCGTTTGAGATTTCGTCAGCGAGTTCAACGGTTTCATCGTTATTTAGCAGCAGCGACGTCGACGTTTCCAGCAATCTCTCCATAACCAGCAGCTCCTCCGGCGAGATTTTAGCTGCGGCGGTGGTGCCGCTTACGTTGACCGTGGAACGGGAAGGTGAGGAAGGACGAGTAGCTAGGAAGTTGAAGAAGTGCGTTGGGAGGAATAAGGGAGTCGCGTGGGGGTTTAGGTCCGTAATCGGACGGCGGAAGGAGATGGAGGATGCGGTTGCGGTGGTGCCGGGATTCATGTCGCATACGTGCGATCGCGTCGGAGGATGTACGAATCCTGGTTCTGGAAACTCCGTCGAGATCTCTCCGATTCATTTCTTCGGCGTTTACGATGGCCATGGTGGATCACAAGTAAGCTAGCTAGCTTCTTAAATCCTTTCGCAAATTTTCAGTTTCAGATTCAAATTTTACTAAAAATTCATACACATTTGGTCAAAATCAAACCGAGTTTGTTATTCATTGGATTTATAAGTCCTGTGTGCATCATTTCATTATGTTCGTTTCATTTTCATTCATAATCGCACAATGGAATTGATCTCGATCTCCTGTGTGAATCACTGCATATAAAATGATAATTTTTTTCTCCATTTGTTGAAGATATTCTTCAACAGACGAGTCTTGATTATTATTAAAATTTGAAGATAACGAAAATCCCAAAATTTAATATCGTTGACCATAAACTCTTGCAATATTTCATGAGCATTAACTCACTATCCATAGTCTCTTATCAATATTTTCCTTTATATACCACAATTTTTTAAAACTTTATAAAATATAATTTTTTTAGTATACTGAAAAAAACTGTTTTTTTTTTATTAAGAAAGATGATTCTTATACAACAATCCAGAAACACAAAATTTTAATTATAAAGAAAATTATTATGTAATATAACTTTTATTTATTAACATATTACATTTATTTGACAGAAATCAACATCTAACCCAACAATTTCATTTTTATGATCTAGGAATATGTTAGTTAATGTAACAAATATTTATTTATGGCTATTTTTAACATAAACACGTAATCAGAAAAATAAATGAAAAGGAAAAGTAACTAATAAATTATGCCAGCTTTTATGAATGTAAATACAATATAGTTGATTCTGACTTGCATGACACGTAGCGTGTCGGGAGTGGTTATTGTGAATTGCATTTATCATTTTTTTTTGTCTTTAGCACACGTGTTTGGTGTTTCCCTTCCAAGAGACTTTAATAATTAAAAAAAAATTGAAAAAGAACACGACTTTCTAATTCAACATTTTACTTTTTAAATTATTTTTCATTAAGTAACATGATAAACTATTTAATTAAATTGAAAACAAGAGTCTTGTTTTTTAACAGTCTAAAATAAAGTCTTTTTCTATTTTTCACATAATAATTACTTTCTTGTTCTTCTTATTATATAGTTAAGCACAAATCTTGTAGCTTGCTAAGATGACATATATAGTTATCTATTTTTTGGGTTATAAGGCTTGAACAAAAAAAAAAGTAATACTTTTTGCATGTTGTCATATTTAAAAGAACCGAATGTTTTTATTATTTTTTGTTATCTTATGAGTTGGAAAGTATGAGAAAAAAACAAGCCGATAATCATACAAAAATAACTCATATTAATATATTTAAGATTAAAAGTTATTTTAATCGGAAAGAACAATAAAGAAATCCTAACGTATCTGCTTTAGAAAAATCTTGAGAAGATTTGGCTTGAGCGAGTCAAATAATTCATAAACACTCATTTGACTTTTAAACCATTTCTACGTGACACATAACATTATTTTTTTTGTATTAAAATGGAGTAGATTTGGTTTAGATAGTGATTAATATCTAATTCTTCGACTACTTTTACAACATATTTTCCACCTAAAAATATTCCACCTATTTTCCCTCTTTTAACTTATAGATTTTCAAAAGTAGCAGAATATTCAATAGCTTTTAACAAATTTGTCTTAATATTTATTAGGGTAACTTAATAAATAATAAATAATAATATAACATTAAACAACTATAACCAAATTATTTTTTTCTATATAAATACTTCGAAGTTAGTTATTATTCTAAATTTATATAACTAAAACATTTTATTTATTTATTTGTTTTAATTACCAGGTGGCGAAATTCTGTGCAGAGCGAATGCATGAAGTGATAGCAGAAGAGTGGGATCAAGAAGCATCTAACGGTTGTAAATGGAAACAAAGATGGGAGTCAGTGATGTCCAGTAGCTTTGAAAGAGCCGACAATGAAGTCTTATCAGAGGCCGCAGCTCCTGAAATCGTCGGATCCACCGCAGTTGCGGTGGTGTTATCCGGTTGCCAAATCATCGTATCCAACTGCGGTGATTCCCGAGCAGTACTTTTCCGAGGCACGGAATCCATCCCTTTAACAGTTGATCAAAAGGTCTCAAAGATTCCCAACAACTTGTGCAATGAAAAACAATAGAGAAAATTCACCTTTTCTTTTGCAAATCTCAACACGATTATTTATTTTTTAAGAGTTTAAATAATATCTTGTATTCCATTGCTTCTATAGCCCGATAGAGAAGATGAACTCTTGAGAATCGAAGAACAAGACGGAAAAGTCATAAATTGGAATGGAGCAAGAGTATTTGGAGTCCTTGCCATGTCACGAGCGATTGGTAATCCCACATTTTACTCAACTTTATTTTACCAGTATCAGTATCAGTATCTGTAAATATATATATATCCAGGTGACAGATACTTAAGACCGTGGATAATACCAGTACCCGAAATAACATTCACAACAAGAACCGATGAAGACGAGTGCTTAATAATAGCAAGTGATGGACTTTGGGATGTAATGTCAAACACCGAGGTGGGTGAGGTGGCTCGCCGGATTTTGCGGCGGCGGCGGCGGTCTGCCGCCGGTGAAGTACCGGCGGCGCAAGTCCTGGCTGACAGCCTGATTGAAATAGCTGTGGGAAGAAATAGTTCGGATAATATATCGGTAATTGTTGTTGATCTTAAATCAAAGAGAAAGCATCATCATATATCATCATCATCATGATACATGAAACAAAAGAATTTGTTAAACGATCTGAACAGATTAAGAGCTTAGATTAAGAGCTTGTATAAAGCTGACTGGTTTCCGAGTTGGTGAACAAGATCATAAGACCTAACTTTTACTTGGTTTTGATCCGTTATATATTCAGACAAATGTTGAGTATAAGAAACTGTGATGAGTCATGATGATGATGTTATTGGTGAAAAGATGAGCATTTAATTGTGTTATTTAACGTGTGATTATTGGTGCTCATTGGTTTTGATCAACAAGGTTATTATTAATTTATTTTGTTATGTAATTTATCGAAGTTTATCAACGTCATATGATTAATGTTCTTATTTGACCGGTGGTCAAATGACGTTTGATGTTGGTGTATTGCGTTACAACGAAATATATTTTTGATTATTGAGCATTCTTGGTGTTTATGTTTAGGGTAACCTAAGTTGTTTCGGAAATCTTAAAAATTGATTGTGAAAAAATAAATAAGTAAGATTTTTATAATCTTGGTTTTATTGTCTCGATCAAAGTCTCTAGTACCAATAACAAAAGGATTCCTCAAAATAATTCGGCGGATAATATTACAATATGTTTTCAAAACGTAAATATTTGTATTTAATATAAAGTTTCTAAAAGATATAACAAAATAAATAATACTAATGTTAAAACAGTCCAGTTAAAATGTTCAATTTGGTCTGATCCGGTCCAAGGAAGTCCAAATAAAGCCTAATGGTATTCAAGTCCGGTCCGTGCTGAAGGATATGGCCCGACTAATGACTATCCGGCTGGATAAAACCCAGTTTTGGATTTTTTTTTGGTTACTAAGATATGAACAAAAAGACCAATATTGAAAAAAAAAAAAACCCGAAACTGAACTAATCTAAAATGAGACTGGACCGGCTTGTGACCGTTTTGAAAAAAACAAAAAAGACCGTTTTGTGATCGGTCCCAAAAAGACTGGACAGTTGTGAGATCGACATAAGACGGGTCCAAGATTGACTTGAAACCGGTCAGAAGCGAAAGTTTATATGCCAATAAATTTTGTTTTAATTACACATATTTTATTCATGATTACCTCACTTCTTTCTTTTATTAAATTTTAATGTATCATTTGATTAATTCTTAATGTATCATTTTAGTGTTAATCACATATTTGTTAACAGAAAAACTCAAAATTTACCGAAGCCAAACCAGAAAAGTTTGAAATTGAACTAGGAAAGATGCAGACAGTTAGTCCGAAAAAGACCAGATCGAAAAAGATTGTTGTCCAAAAAAAATCAGACCGAGACTGTCTAAAAAAGACTCGATCGGTCTGGAATCACCAATGTGTATCTCTAGCTCGGGTTACGTCTACTTTTAAAAGGGAGATAAAATCATCTTACGACCTAGTGAGTCATAATTTTATGTACTTATACATAAATAATAAAAATAAGTAGTTAAAAGGCAATTCAATCGACATGTTTAAATATCCTCTATCAGCTAATAACATTTAGGATGTGTTTGATGTATATAATCTAACTTATTCAATGTTGTGTTTGGTAAGACACCTAAAATAGTTTATAACCTACCTTATATAAAGGTATTTGAAATGACTTATTGAGAAATTAGAGAGATGAATAGCTAGGTTGGCAAATGTAAATGAACATTTTAAAATTGAAAGTGAAATCTGGTAGAAACATCGGAACATATTATGTGATATCGTAAAACGTTTATATCAACAAATTACATGAATCTATTATAACAATGATGATGTGTAAACGATCAAAATAAAGAATTGCTTCAATTTATCCAAATTTAAGCATGGAGTAGTTGATAAATTGACTTATGAATATGAAAATATTATTTCCTCTTACTTAATTCTGAATATGAATTATAAATATGATATGGTTGCTCTTGAGAAATTTCTTGACACTAACGATCTTTTGAAGATTGTGAATGAGACTTTGAATGTTTCAAAACATATAAAAATTTGTAAAAATTCTTCCTCAAATGATAAATCAATTTTGGATGACAAATTTGATGAATTAAATGATGTTAGTGATACAATGAGTAAAATAGAAGAAGATATTGATTGTTCTGAACTAGCTGTGAATAAACTTCTTACTTTTAGTGGTAATTTTGAAGCTACTGATTCAGATATAAATGAAAGTTTTTATATAACTTCCAAAATAAAGTAATTCTTACAAACTGTTCTTGAAAGTTGCAATTCCAAAATATTTCATGAGAATGTTGATGCAAAACTGATTATGAATCTGATTTTGATAAGGAAAATTTGAGATATGAAGGATTATTATTAATAAAATTAGAAGGATTGTTGCTTATTTCTTTATACATAAACTATTTATATTTTATTCAAACAAGAATTTTATAACAAAATATAAGTGTACTATGACTTGCAAATAAAGAAAACTGAAATATACTAATATTTTTATCCAAAACCCAATTTAACCATATTGCATTATGAGATCAGCTTTCTTTATTATTGTTAATTTTTTGTTGTAATAATTAATTCTCTATTTAACTTCATTCACACATAATCATAAGAGTTGCACACCACTTGTTAGATCAAATGCCCAATTAAAGATATAAACATTTCATCAAGGTTACATATAAATCATCCCAACAATAATCCGATTTTAGTCATGTTACCCAACAATCGCTCAATTACAAGCACATTTCATCGGGTACTCTCACAACCCTCATTACTATATACATAAAAATACCATTAAAAGAAAACCTTATGTTTTCTGAAGATTAGCTAGTTCAAAGAACGCCCCTTTCTTATTTTTGAGTTGATTATAAGTTCCTTGTTCCAAAACTTTCCCTTCAGACACAAAAGCAATTGAGTCGAGGTGTCTTATTGTATTAAGTCGATGTGCCACTACAACTGTAGTCCTTCCAACCATAATTCGATCCAGTGCTTCTTGAACAACTTGTTCTGATTGGACATCAAGGGCACTTGTAGCTTCGTCTAGTAGTAAGATTGTTGGGTTGCGAATAATTGCTCTAGCAATTGCAATTCGTTGTTTTTGTCCACCTGATAATTGTACTCCTCTTTCACCACATTCAGTTTCATACCCGTCTTTTAGTGCCCTGGAAAGATCATATATATATAAAAAAAAAATAAGGGTTTGTTTCTTGTTTTTCTCTATTGAGTCGTTTACTGAATGAGTAAATAAATAATGATGTATATCTGGATAAAATGTTGTTTCTAGATTGTTAGATGATCAATTTATCTTTGCATTATAATTTTTTTTTTTCATAAAAGTCTTGATTTTAACATGAGATGAGTTAGATAAGTAAAATGGTTGGTGTCTTAATACATAAAGCTATATTTTTTTGGCTTAACTCATTAAATCGTTATCTTACGAAACTTTTTAGGTCAAATAAGTTGGGGAAAATCGAATATAATGTTGTAGAGGTTTTTCGATTAAAAACTTTTTTTTTAATTTGCTTGTGTAGTAAAAACTATCGAGTTTTGCAAAATGAACTTTTTCATAGTTTTATTTTTTTTATCTTTTATCATTTTATTTGATTTACTATAAATAAAAATCGTTTTTTATGTTTAATATAATGTAAAATAGATATATAAAATTTTTAAAACTTATAAATCATATAATTTAATTTTATAACAAAATAGAAAAAGTTTGAAATTTGGTGAAATTTAGAAACATATTAATGCTAGAAAAATAATTAAAAATATATGAATATAAAACAAATATTATCATTATAATGTACTTACGAGATGAAAGTATGAGCATTTGCAGCTTTAGCAGCTTCAATCAATTCGTTTTCAGAAGCATCAACTTTTCCAAAAATAATATTGTCACGAATCGTGCCCGAATATAAAACGGGTTCTTGGCTAACGAGTGCCATATGCTTTCTATACCATTCAATGTTGAACATCCTTATGTCTACTCGGTCTATTTTCACCGTACCTCTGTCTGTATCATAGAATCTTTGGACCAATGCAATAACTGTTGACTTTCCACAACCACTTTTTCCAACTAATCCTACGCTTGTTCCGGGTTTTACTTCTAAACAAAATTCTCTTAAGATTAATGTCTCAGGTCTACATGGATATGCAAAATCGACTTTTCTTATTTCTATTCCGCCACTTAGTTTTTCCAACTTTACTCCACTGCTTCCATCTCCTTCCTGTTTTCATATGATCATTAGCTTTATAAATTAAATGGATACTAGTTTAGTTTATGATATGTATTAAGTTAACTTTTTTGTCTTTCAAAGTTATTTACATTTTTCGTGCTTTTTAACACTACAACAAAGGTTACTATCGAAAAATATTTTATATATTATGTTTTTTTTACGGATTAAATCTTAATTTTATTTATATATTTTTTTTCTAAAAATACCTTTATGTTTTTTCTTCGATCTGGCCATTTTATTAGTTCTTCTGAAAACTTGTCACGTGTGAGTGTGTTTTCGGAAAATGAGTAAAGAGCCGAGGGTTTTTTTTTTTTTTTTTTGGAAAAATATTCAAAGGTTGAAGGTTTTTTTTTGATAAAAATAAAATAAAATAAAGATTTAAACTGAAAAACAGTTTATTTATATTAACCCTAAAAACAAAATACATATTTAAATATAAAAACTGAGATTTGGTGATTGGCTACTTACATGAACATTGGTGGAGATCAGTGATTGGCGATCAAGAATGGAGAAAACCGAAGCAACAGCTTTGGAGCCTTTAGCTATATCGGAAGTCATACTTCCGGCATCAGCTATTACTTTTCCGGTGCTGATCAATATAAAAAAAGTCTTGAAAACGTCACCGGCCGATATCTCTCCGGCGTTGACCAGCTTCCCACCATACCAAAAATCCAAAGCCCAACATATAAAAGTCAACCCTTGAGCTGACCCGATTCCGATTCCGGCCAACCACGCCTTCTTCCTCGCTTCCCTTCTCGGCCCATCTTGAGCTTTGTCAAAAAGCTGAAGAACAATCCCTAAACTTTGAAACGAAGTCACAATCCGATGATTGTAAACAGCCTCAACAGCAATCTGAGTGCTTTGATTCTGATACTTTATGAAGTTAGCCGACATTGTTGAAAGTAGCACTTTTCTTGCGTAGAAACAGAGAATCGTTAGAGGTTGAACTGCGATCATCACAAGTGCAAGCTTCCAAGCCACGATTAAACCCATAATCATGGCGATCAACACCCCTGACCCCGTTTGGATTAGTAACGACATTCTGTCAGCTACAAGAGATTTCACCATTGAAGCTTCGTTGCTTAACCTCGAGCACAACGCACCGCTTGCGTTTTCTTCATCGTCAAACCAGGCCGTTTCGAAGGTCAAGATCTTTTCAAGCATTTTCAGTCTGATTCTTTTGGTTAATTGTTCACCCATGTATGCGAAGTTGTAATGCTGTAAGAGGTTAACGAGGATAGAGATGATGGAAAGTGAACAGAAGATTATGGAGTAAGTTCTTATTCGGGAATTCATCTCTTCGTGATTTAGTACAAAAAAAGCTGAAATCATTCCTCCTACTGTTAACGCGTACACCGGTTGCACAGCGCCAAACGTCGCCGCTGCTAAGCTCCCAATCACCGCTTGTTTCCATTCCGGCGAGTTTAGAGCAAGGAGTCGGGAGAACGAAGGCGGTGGGTGATTTGATGATGATAGCAATTGTGGATCGTTGAAAGGCATCGGTGAATCGAACATTGCTGGGCTTGATTTCGACG
Organism: Lactuca sativa; assembly: GCF_002870075.4. Lineage (NCBI taxonomy): Eukaryota > Viridiplantae > Streptophyta > Magnoliopsida > Asterales > Asteraceae > Lactuca > Lactuca sativa. Next base: position 57,999,986 of record NC_056629.2, on the reverse strand, counting down.
TACTTAACCTCGAAGCACTGCTTTTTGTCACCGGAGTGTGGTGTTCGTCGTTAAACGAGCTGAATTGGCGCTGAAGTTTGACTAAATGGGCGTACTGACCTGTGTGACTGTTGATTAATTCGGTGTGTGGGCCTTGTTCGATAACCCTACCTTCACTCATGACTGCAATCACATCTGCGTTTCGTATCGTTGCAAGCTTGTGAGCAACCACCATTGTTGTTCTTCCCATGGAAGCTTGATCAAGAGCAGTTTGAACAAGTTTCTCCGATTCCGAATCAAGTGCGCTCGTAGCTTCATCGAGAAGAAGAATCACAGGGTTTTTAATAATCGCTCGAGCAATCGCTATCCTCTGCTTCTGTCCCCCCGATAACAACGCCCCTCTTTCACCGACCTTCGTTTCATATCCTTCCGGAAGCTGCCGGATGAAATTATGAGCATTGGCCGCCGTTGCAGCAGCGATTACTTCCTCCATTGTTGCATCGATCTTCCCAAACATAATGTTTTCTCGAATCGACGTTCCAAATAGCGCGTGTTCTTGACTTACGAGTCCCATTTGTGCTCGCAACCATTTCAACTGTAGTTTTTTGATATCGATTCCATCAACACGAATAATTCCTCGATCTGCGTTGTAAAATCTCTGAACCAAAGCAATGGCGGTGGATTTACCACTACCACTTGCTCCCACTAGAGCGACAGTGCTTCCTGCTTCGATTTTGAGGTTGAAATCTTTGAGAATAATGGAGTTAGGTCTTGAAGGATATGTGAATTCGACATTTTCGAATTCAATTTGTCCGTGGATTTCATCAGGTACAAGTCCTTTGATATCTTCACCATCGATTTCTGGGACTCGATCGATTCTATGGAAGATTCTTGACGCTGCTATTGATGCTTCCGTGAAGTGATTCAGTTCCGGTAACGCCATCCCAAGAGCTCTTCAAAAACAAAACGAGCATCCAGAATCATATTTCCGGATATGACCATTTTGGTCCCTAAAATTCTGTTTCATTACATTTTGATCCCTAACATTTTGACATATATTTTGGATAATTTTATTTTATTTTATTTTTATACAAACTAGGTGTGAGACCCATGTATTACATGAGTTTATTTAAAAAAAAAATAAATATAAAATTTTAGCAATTTGAAAAGTTTGAATTTATAAGAAAAATGATGAATCTTTTGAATTATTAAAATTAAAGAGACTTTAATGTATTAGATACATTACATATATAAACCATTTCTAATAAATACCTTACATATTAAATGTGGAATTTTAATTTAATAAAATGAAAAATACAATAAAATGACAAGTGGAAAATAGAAAATTTAAAAATGTTAGAAAATATCATGTGTCCAAATGAAGGATAAGAGGACATGTGACAAAAAAACCTTCATTTATTATAGTAGACTAGTTGTGAGACCCGTGTATTACACGGGTTTATTAAAAATAAAAATGTAATATCAATATTTAAATATTAAATATTTTATAAAATAATAATTTTACATATCATAATGTAATCTTTTAAAAAATTTATAAAAGAAAATCAAATCTTCTTTAGAACATTATGAGACTTTATTATCAAATTAATAGAATGATTCTTTTTCCTTATATGAAATTTTATTTTAAAAAATGGAAACTTTAAAAAAATGACAAGTGGAAAATAATAATTCTAAAATTCTCACAAAATTACATGTGGCAAAACTCTTGAGAATTTGACAAGTGTAAAAAAAACCTTCATTTATTAGAGACTAGGTGTGAAACCCGTGTACTACACGGATTTATTAAAAATAAAAATTTAATATCAATAATTAAACATTAAATATTTTATAAAATAATATTTTTACATAACATAATGTAATCTTTAGGAACATTTATATAAGAAATCAAATATTCTGTAAAACATTTATGAGACTTTTATCAAATTAATAGAATGATTATCTTTCCTTGTAAACTCATTAGAATTTTATGGAAATTTATTTTTAAAAAATGGAAATTCCCAAAAAATGACAAGTGAAAAATAATAATTCTAAAACTCTCACAAAATTACATGTGGCAAAACTCTTGAAAATTTGACAAGTGGCAAAAAAACCTTCATTTATTAAATAGGACTAGGTGTGAAACCCATGTATTACATGGGTTTATTTAAAAAAAATATGAAATTTTAACAATTTAAAAAGTTTGAATTTGTAAGAAAAGTGAGAAATTTTTTGAATTATTAAAATTAATAGGGCTTTAATGTATTAAATACATTACATATATACATCATTTTTAGTAAATACTTTACATATATATTAGCTTACATATTAAATGTGAAATTTTAATTAATAAAATAAAAAATACAATAAAATGACAAGTGGAAAATAGAAAATTTAAAAATTTTACAAAATGTCATGTGTCCTATGAATGAGAAGAGGACATGTGACAAAAAAACTTCATTTATTAGAATAGATTTTATATGGTTTAAAGATTTTCATCCGACAAAAAACTATTATGTATTTTCCGAAAAACGTTGTGCCTTTTATGCAAGCAAAAGACGTTATTTGCATAAAACATAGGACGTTTTGATCATTTTTTCTTTAAAATACATCGGGTAACAAAGCAAAACACGAAAAACACAATTTGCGTTTGGCTTAAATTGTGAAAAAAAGAATCCGGATCTTATACTAGATTTTTAGTTATTTTTCAAATATAACGATAGATATAAAGATATGGGTAAAATGGTCATTTTTATAAACCAATAGTTGAGCTCTTAACTTAAATGATTTAGGCACTAAAAACATGACAACTATTTTTTAATCAAATTATGACCACACATTTGTAAAAATCAACAAAATCAAGCGAACCAAAAATATAATTAACCAAATAAGCGAAAAAAAAAATTACTTACAATCCACCTAACACGAATGCAAGACCGGAGGTGTACACCCGCCCTCCACTTTCTCCTTTATACATAACCAAACGGCTTCCATACCACGCAATCAATGCCCATATAGCAAAAGAAAGCCCAGTGCTCCCAACAGCAAGACCTTTCGCGATTCCTTGTTTCAAACCCATTTCAGTTGTCCGGTCTAAAATCATCGAGTACTTTTCGACAATCATTTTCTCAGCAGTAAACGAGTAAACAGTTTTTATGGAAGCAAGCGCTTGTTCCACAATACTGTTCGCCTTACTGTATTCTAGGAAAGACTTTTTTGACAAAAACAACAGATATTTTCCGTAGATAAGACCTGGAATAATCAAGAAAACCGTCGTTGGAAAAGCTACCAAAGCCATTCTCCACGAGAAGTATGTGCAAAATGCTAATCCAGATAAGAACATCGACGTGTACATCAAGAATTTTGGCACCTACAAAAAGTTAAAATGAATTAATGACGGCTTGTCTACGGGTGTCATGATAAGGGTGTGGTTACCTTTTCACTAAGGACTTCTTGGAGGAGGGAGGTGTCTTTTGAAATGCTATTGATGATTTCTGAAGTTGTTGCTTCTTGTGAATCAAAGAAACCAACTTCTTGTCGTAAAATCGCCTCCAAATATTTGTAACGAATTTTTAGGACTTGACGTTCGCTTATTTTACTCCAACAATATCCTTCTGCAGACAATATTGATGAGTTAAATGCAAGAAATAGCAATTATTTTTGTTTATTTGTGTATTAGATCAAATATTTCTAATAATAATGATGTACCTTTGTGTTATTTCCTTATTAGGACATATACCTATAAAAATATACCTAATTATAGTAGTAGTAAAAAAATGATATAACATGAACAAGTGCAAGTATATCGTTATGATAAACAAATCAAAGAAATTATGTATTGATTTCGTGTATTTAACCCTTGATTAGCATTTACACAATAAAAAACCGAAACAAAAACATAGAAGCTTACCCATAAACGCCATTACCATCACCCCTAAACCGATGTACACGAAAGCCAAACTACACTGGTACAAAACACAAACAAAACCAAATGAGACAATCGAGTGGGTATTAAAATAGTTTTTGTGACATTACTATTCTCTATTTATGCAAATTTTTGTAACAACAAAAGAAAAATGAAAACAGAATCCAAAAGATTACAGAAAATGCATGCTAACCTTTTCAATTTCGTGCATAAAGTTTTCTGGGTTTCGTTGAACACCTTTGCCATAACCCAAACTATTAAAAAGACGACTAACAAAAACCAATAAAACATTTGTAGACATCCCATCTCCAATTGCTCCAAGTGTGCCCAAAACTATCAACAATTTGTCATACCAATCGGCATAACGGAAAATAATAGTTATGGACTTTTTCTTTTTCTTCTTCATGTTCTCCTCCATTGATTTCTCCGGCGACTTGGTCGGAGAACTCATCTTTCCGGTGAGTTTCTTGGAACAAGTGGAAGTGGAGGATGGTTATGTTTAAATAATTGGAGATGATATATATCTGTATATATAGAGTAATAGAGAGCTATTGTGGGTGGTATATATGTGGAAAGGTGTGTAAAGAACTGAAAATAAAAGAATACGGAGTATATTTCTTGACTGTCGAATCGTAAGCAGGAAAGAGATCATTGGTTTTTGCCCATGCACCTTTTCTATCTTACTTTATCTTTTTTAATTGCTTTTCTATTATTTGATTATTGTTTCTCCTATTTGTCTTCTTTCATGGTGAAAATGATGGCTGTGTGACCGTTAAAATGAGTTTAGGTTGTTAAAGTTATATTTGATTACTAGATGGAAACTAGTTAACTAGTTGTTAGTCAATAAAATCAACATTCCGTAAATGTTAGTAAATAAGCTAATTGTGAAATTAAACTTTTATATAGAGTGAACTGCAAAATTGGTCCTCATGGTTTAGAAAAACTGTGGATAGGGTTCAAAAAGTTTCTGACTTGCATGGAAGGTCCAAAATCAAATACTTTATGTGGTTTTAGTCCTAAAATTAAGAAATTTTTGTGGTTTTGATCCAAGGAGAACTTAAAAGGACGATTTTGCCCTTCTAATTTCAATTTTGTATTTTTTATATTTATATTTTAATCTTTTATCAATTAAAAGTAAAAAAAATGAATATGCCTCTCTCTCTCTCTCATGGATGATATGATTATGATTATGTATTTCATCCTCTTTTCAAAAACACTAAACACTACTCACCATGATGATTTCCATCAGCCTAATTACATCGTAGCTTCCATCAACCTAATTTGAATAAAGATGGAGAAAACATGGTCGAAAAAATATACTCGTTGAGTTGAAAAAACTCAATGATATACGAATTCCACCATCATTGGAATCAGATGCCCATGAACCCACTACAATCTCAGCCCTACCTCCGAATGCTTCCAATATCGCCGCCCATCACTACCACTCTCTCTTTGTTACTTCTCAAGGCCACCTCTGACCTTTCTATATGGAATTGGGGGAAATCAAAACAGAGTCAATTAGGTCTTGGAATCGGAATCACAGAGCTTGCTGATAAGAGAGTCATTTGAAGAAAAATGTTTGGGAGGAGATGAAAGTTACCAGATTCTATGTTCGGAATCACAAAACTTTTTCTATTTGAGCATGAGGCGTATGCTATGAGAGTTATCAGATTCTGAATCTTTTCATATGATTAATCCATTATGGGTGTCTTGGTCAAGAAGATAATACGAGAGACATGGAAGCCTTACCCTTCAATCGCAGGTTAGAGGTCCAACTGAACTCATATGAAATGATTTGAATCGATTCAACATGGGTCTTGTAAAATTATGGGCTTGATTGCTATGGATATTGCAAATATAGGGCTTGTAAATTTAAGATTCAAACCTGCAACTTGATTGTACAACTTGATTGTAGAGTGTTTTTATATGTGTGTATGTGTGTTTATCAATGTATATGAGTGTTGAATTAGTAAGATGTCGATAGAGAAATAGAGAAAGGGAGAGAGGGGGACATGAGAGTGATTGAATAAGATGATGCAGGTAGAAGTAGGATTTTGCAGGTGAAAGGGAGAGGTGATGATTGCAAGGATGATGTTGGAGTTCCGATGCTTATCGGAGTTCCGGTGTTCACCAGAAATCTTGGTTTATAACAAAGCACACACCCATACACATTTTCTGTTATGAAATTGTTCTTGATTTGCAAGTTGTGTATGAGAGAGAGAGAGAGAGAGAGAGAGAGAGAAGGATTGAGAGAAAGTCAATTGGGAAGAACTAAGGGGAAGAACGACGGATTATGGGCGTTCTTTTTCTTTTTAATTAAAAAAGTATTAAAGTAAAAATAAGGAATAAAAAAAAGAAACTAAAAGGGCGAAATGGACATTTTAACTTTTTTAGGACCAAAATCACATGAAATTATTGATTTTGAACCATCTATACAAGTTAGAAACTTTTTGGACCCTATCCACAGTTTTTGTGGAACCACATGGACCAATTTTGCAGTTTTGTCTTTATATATATATATATATATATATATATATATATATATATATATATATATATATATATATATATATATATATATATATATATATATATATATATATATATATATATATATACTAGAAAAGTTTGTGGCCCGTGCTATGCACGACCCCACGGGGGGTAAGTTAGGTATTGTTATGTTATGTTTTTTTTATGCTTGGATTTTCAATATAAAAACATGAATATGAAAAAGAAAATAAAATTATATACTTATAATGAGCAATTAAATGAAAGTCGGATTTTTTTTTGCATGATCGTTGTCATCAATCATTCGTATCTATGAACATAATTTGGTTGCTTATGTAGTTAAGTGATCTGTAGTTTGTATACGACATGCTTTTTTTTTTTCTTCGTATTTTAGTATTTGACAAGTCACAAATTGATGGTCTAGTAATATTGGTTAAAAAACAAATCAATGTTCAAAGCTAAACAATAAATATATCATAAACAAATTTAGTAATATAACATACATTTCAATAATCTATATTGCTAGGTCCTGTTGATTGTTGATTCACCAACAAGGTAATACACATACCAAATGAAATTGCTTAACATGTCAACATCCACGGATAGATGTAATCGATATCCGAAAATTTAGATATTTGAATTTTTGGATGGTGGACTTGGATATCCGAATCCGTATCCAAAATTTTGGATACGGATACGGAATCAATTCGGATATCCAAATGTTTGTGTTTTTTCATTGATCTAAATAAGTGGAGCAACATTTGTCTAATAATCATCTAAAAACATCTTATATTTACATAAAAATTTCTAACCAAAACATAAAATAGAAAAAAAAAATACGAAAGAAATCTACCATTTGTACAATATACCGTAGGAAGAGATGATTGTTTAATGTTTTTATTCTCTAGCTCCATGGCGAGGGGCGGTCCTAGCTAGGTGTCCGGTGTGGCACCGGCAACACCTAGCTTCCCCGCACGTAGTAGAAAAAATTTCGTTATTTTAATTTTTTTTTACCTATTGTGCCACTATGTAAAAAAAATCATGCAACTACTAAATTTTTTTTTGCAACTACATAAAAAAAATATTGTCACTCTATCAGGAATTACCAAACGAAAAAAAATAATAACGAGCCCAAATGCCCAATGTTTTAATCAATTATTGTCTAATAGTCTAATTACCCAAAGCCCAAAATAAAAATTAATTGGATAAATTAGCAATTAGGCTAATTCCTTGTAAAAAAGATATCCCAATCCTAATTAATTGAGTGTTTAATTGTATATTATCGGCACAAGGAAAAAAAATTACGATTACAAAATCGACATCTACTACTCGACTTCCTGCTGCGTCCAAAATTCCTTCAATTGTGCCTTGGCTACTATCGCCTGTCGGACTCGTGAACTCACAATCCTTCATCCTTGATCAATTTCATTGTTGGATCGATCACAATCCTTGATCGATTTCAACAATACTCAATCACTCAATGTCTCAATCTATCGTTCTCTTGAAGACTTGAAGCAAGTATCGATCAACTTCTGTCTTCTTTCAATTTCTATTGTTTTGGTTTATTGGTTAACAAATAACAAAATCCACTTCAAAGCTCAAACTTCAAAGCCCTACACTACAATGAAACAAGTAAGTTTTACTACTAATTCATTTAGATATTTGAAATTGACATATTTTTTTGAAGTTATTGATTGACTTGGGTGAAATTGATTTGTTTTATTGAAGTTATATTGTTTGCTTAGGTTATATTGCTATGTTTTTTTTATTGAATTGATTGTTTGATTATGTGTAATTGTTATGTTTTTATTGAATTTATTGTTTGATTAGGTGAAAGCAACTTGTTTTATTGAAGTCATTGTTCGATTAGGTGTAATTGTTATGTTTTTATTGAACTTATTGTTTGATTAGGTGAAAGCAACTTGTTTTATTGAAGTCATTATATTCTATGATTAGGTGTAATTGTTATGTTTTTATAGGTTAAACTAAGTGGTTTTTTTTACCAAAAGACAAAGACCTAATCCTAATGAAAGTGGTGAAGAATGTTCCCAAATACCAATCACCAATCAATCAATCCCTTCCGTTTCTATTCCTAATGCAACTCCACAAACACCAATCACCAATCAATCAATCCCTTCGGTTTCTAATGCAACTCCACAAACACCATGCTTTAACCAACCTAATGATAATGTTGACTTGAAAGATCTTCCAAAGGACCCGACAGATAGGCCATTCATTACAAGTTACAAACCAAATATAAGAGATGATGTAAGAAGAACATATTTTCTTCAAGGACCGTGTCAAGTAAGGGCACATAAGTTTCCTAAAAAAATAGGTGATAGATTTAGAAGATTCGTTCTTTCATGGTTTGATGACTTTGATTGGTTGGAATCTAGTGTGAAAAAGAATAGTGCATATTGTTTATATTTTTATTTGTGTGGGGACCTCATGGGACAAAAAGGAGGGAGAGATGCATTTGTTTCCCAAGGTTTTGATACTTGGAATAAAAAAGATGCATTTCGAACTCATGTGGGTGGTGTTGATAGTTTTCACAACAAAGCAAAAGAAAAGTGTGAGTTTTTGATGAGGGAAAAACAAGCTAATAATGTAGTCTCGAGGAGGCAAACCGAAATAGAGGACCATAAATATAAAGCTCGATTACGTGTTTCTATTATTGTTGTTAGACTTTTATTTAAAACTGGTTTACCGTTTCATGGTCATGACGAGTCGGTTAACTCGGAAAATAGAGGGCTTTAAATTGAAGTGTTAAAAGCCATTCGAAAGACTAGTGAAGATATTTTCAACAATACTTTAGAAGATGCTCCTAAAAACAATCAACTAATTGTCCCTAAAATTCAAAAAGAACTTGTGCAATGCTTTGCACAAGAAGTACTTTTGAGTATTCGTGAAGAGATTGGTCAAGATGTTTTTGATTTACTAGTTGATGAATCTAGTGATGTTTCAAAAAAGGAACAAATGGTTATTGTTTTGCGTTATGTCGATAGTCTTGGCTTTGTGAAAGACAGATTCATAGGACTAGTGCACGTGAAGGATACATCTTATTTGACACTCAAAAACTCCATAAATGAAGTACTTACAAGTAATAAGTTGAGTTTTAATCAGGTAATTTATTCTTTACTTTTTTGTTATTTCAATTTAATTTAATTTAATATATATATATATATATATATATATATATATATATATATATATATATATATATATTGTTTTAAATTTTAATAAATAAGAGGACAACGTTACGATGGGGCTAGCAATATGCGAGGAGAATTCAATGGTTTGAAAGCTTTGATATTACAAGAGAATGACATGGCTTTTTATATACATTGCTTTGCACACCAACTTCAGTTAGTAGTTTTGGTTGTAGCAAAGAAGCATGATGGTGTTAGTGACTTTTTTGAGCAAATTTCATTGGTAGTTAATGTTTTTTGTGCCTCATGTAAAAGAAAAGACTTACTATGAGAGCAAGCAGGACAAAAGGGGGCAAAAAGGCTTGTGTAGTGGTAAACTTGAAACCGGAAGAGGGTTAAATCAAGAGACTACACTTGTTCGAGTGGGAGAAACAAGATGGGGTTCACATTTCAACACACTCATAAGTTTGATGAAGTTGTTTGCGGATGTTCTTGTAGTTTTAGATTTTGTGAAAGAGGAGGGAGGGTCATTGGCAAACTGTCATCAAGCATATGGAATCTTAGCATATTTTAAATCATATGAGTTCGTGTTTTACTTACATATGATGTATGCCATTTTACATCTTACGGGTACATTGTCAAAGCAACTTCAAAGAAAAGATCTAGACATTTTAGAAGCGGCTTCGATGGTTAGAGGGACAATGGAGGCATTGAAATCTTTTAGAAACATAGGGTTTGCTAGCATTTTGCCAAAAGTGTCCTCTTTTTGTCAAACACACAAAACTGATACTTTAGATATGAAAGAGTTGTATATTGGTGCATGAAACCGTAAGACTACAAAGACTAATAGGTTTCATTTTGAGGTTGAAATCTTCAACACGGTGGTAGATATGCAACATACAAAATATTGGGATCAATTTAGTGAAACAAATAGCCAATTACTAGAATACATGGGTGCTTTGAGCCCTTGTGATTCATTTGCACAATTTGACAAATCAAAGTTATTGAAGTTGGGTAAGTTATACAAGTACGACTTTGATGATTCAGTTATGATAGACCTTGAAGGACAACTTGAGATATTTTATCACTCTTGCATCAAAGATGAGCGCTTCACTAGTTTGAAAGGAATTTACGACCTTTCTCGTTTGATGGTTAGTACGGGGAAGCATCGGTCTTATCCTTTGGTTTTTAAGCTGTTAAAGTTGGATTTTATATTACCCGTAGCGACCGCAAGTGTACAAAGATGTTTCTCAAAGATGAAGCTCTTGAAGACTGACTTGCGTAACAAAATTGGCAATGAATTTTTGAATGACACATTGTTTTGTAATGTCGAGACTGAAGAACTTGCGAAAGTTGAGAATGAAAAAGTAATGGAGCGGTTTCAAAAGATGTCTGCACGAAGAGGACAAATTTAAATTCTAATAGATCATTGTTATATTATGTTTAACCATAAAAAAAATTGTATTAGATGTTTTATATTATGTTTGACCAAATTTTTTTTTAATGTTTTAAATTATGTTTGACCGGAAAAAAAGTTGTGCAACGCCTACTACTAATTCCTGCGTCCGCCCCTGTCCATGACTTAATAGTCCCAACCATATGGATTCTTTATATTTTCCTATATGAAGAATACCGGTGATAAGCTTTGAATACATGATTGAAATGTAATAAATCATCACAAAGTGGTCAACTGGGACTTGGTTGAATCAATTGACCAATAACATATTCCAATTACATAAGGTGATAAAGTTAAATACATATTTCTTTTTGATCGATCGTATCCATTAATAAAAGTTACTATGTTAGCATTCAAACAACAAAATACATAATTAATTATGTTATTTATATAAAATAATCAACAATAAAATTGAGGTCCAATTAGTATAATATATCATTTTTGTTAACAAATAACAAATACAACAATAAAAGAAGATATCTTTTGGATTTCTTATATTACTACGAGTTTTGTAGAAAGTGTTTTTTTTCATCAATAAAGTTCAAAGCAAATTCTTTCATCACACCATCACCACAAGAAAAAACATGAAAATGCACATTATAAATCCGTAAACTTCACAACATATTAAAAAATTCTTTATCTATTATTTTCTAATGATATGAGAAAAAGGAATTGAGAAAGTAGGTTACCATTATGCACATATAGTAACCAACTATGGTTAAGTAGAAAAACAACATTCTAAAAACCTCCACAAGTTGACCAAGTACGTACAACTTTGTAGAAGAATTCAGGATGACCAATCAATCCTCATCCACACAGATGAATTGGTGAGATCTTTGGCTGTGAAATTAGGGGTTTTTTGTGGATGACAAAACAAAAGAAAAAAGACGTTAATAAGATAAGTTCAAGACTAAAAACCTGTAATTAGGGCTTCAGGATTAAAAAACCCATGACAGCACAGTTTTAAACAAACACACCAACATATTCTTCAAATGTGGTACCCAATGGCAATTGATGTCATCAAGTGCATTAACATATCCTACAATCCAACAAGATGAAAAGTTGTAGAAAATCTTTAACTATGTTGTGTGGTACATCATATCTTGACAAACAAACATAAAGGGAGATGGAACTTATACCATGCCAATGGTAAGCAATAAGCTTTGATTACACCATTCAACGCAGTTGGAAAAAGCCCTATATTTTTCTCTTGTTTGACCAGTGACCACCTTCTTCTTCAGCCCCACTTGCAACCTGTAAGAATTTTTTAGAAAAGACTAAACCAATTAGTAAAACCAGTAGCATAAATGGAACGATTGAGAGAAATTACAAAAAGAACTCAACTTAGTTCTAAATAAGAGGCCAAAGCTCAAATACTCATGCAAGATTGATTATTCAGTTACAGGAACTAGGAAGTAAAAGCTGATTATATAAAAAAGTTTAGGCAAAATGTAAGTCAAAACCATTTATCAGGCACAAAGAGTATCAAAAAGTGCTTTTAAAAAAGGTAAGAGATCTAATTTTCATCACATTCTTTCTCTTCATACAGATTTCGAGCCGCTTTGGTTTGTACGCGTTCTCAAATTTGAGAATTTACAAATTTACAAGCATCCTTAGTTCCATGAAAGTATATATTTTGGAATTACCGATATAAACATTATTATCATTTGAAATAGTAGTTGGTTTTTGATTTGGGGTCCACATGATTCATTTATCTTGTCTCAGTTAAAAGTTAAATGGCATTCTAAATAATTCATAGTCAGGATTGTTATCTATATATATATATATATATATATATATATATATATATATATATATATATATATATATATATATATATATATATATATATATCAACTCAAATGTTTTATTATTATCCCTGTGTAATATTTGGTTAAATTAAGACACATATAACACAAAAATATCCTTGAAGTTACTATTTTTAAGTCATAATCAATCATAAGAAATAAATCCAACCACGAGATAAGACTCTTAATTCCTAAAAACATCTAGCCCTGCCACATGGCATGCCACTAATGAAGACTCCTTCAAGAAAATTGCATCAATTAACAGTAATATAAAACATAAATAATAAAAGTACATTGCATTTCCCGCATTTAATCGTCAACAAGATGCAACTAAGAGTACTTGTTTACAAAAGTTCTGTCATACGCGTGCGACAGATTCAGAGTTTCTAACCATGTTATGCGTTACAATGACAAATATTTACCAAACTGAATAAATAAACAAAATACTATACTATTGAATCATGTATGGCAAACCAAATGGAAAAAGGTCAAAGGCCTGGTTTTTATATATTTCAATTAGAAAATTCTCTATGAAGCAATACATCAAACACACAGAAGGAATTAATATCAAGTCTTAAGATACTATTGCCAAATTGCCATAAATGATTTCATATTACCCTAAAATCCCTTAAATCTAAACTTGTAAAAAAAGAAATTAAGATCAATAACCAAACTGAGGAAGGATATACCGATCATGATGATAGTTACAAAAAGAAATTAGCAACATATGTTGAATTATGCGACATATTGTGCTCAGGGGTTGCTGATATTTCATTCTCAATTTATATATTTTCTTCACCGTCCATGTGATACCAGAACAAGTCCGTTGAAGAAAGATCAAAACATTTAATCATACAATAAATTACCTTTTGCATACTAATGTCAAGATTTCCTTGCATATGAGAAGTCATGTTATTGGATGCGTGTAGAGGGAAATACATGCAATTCAACAATCATCGTATTCAAATTGTGAACTAACGGAGACGATGACGAGAACGAAAGGACCGAAGTAGAAATCTAGGGCTCGAATATAGAAAACGAAAACACAAAAAATAATGAAATTGATACGGATGAAATGAAAATGAAGTCGATTACATACCTCGTTGATCCATCGATACTTCAAATTGTCCATCGATACAACACAATTGAAAATGAGGCGGCGGGAATCGACTTTGATGTCCAGTGGCGTCGTTTGGAAGGTGGGTTACGTGGCATCCGAAGAATCGTGTTAATTTACTCTAAATGACACCAGATAAATAAGGTTTTTATATATAATAATGATATATATATATATATATATATATATATATATATATATATATATATAAGTTTAATTTCACAATTAGCTTATTTACTAATATTTACGGAATGTTAATATATATATATATATATATATATATATATATATATATATATATTATATAATTTTGTTTTTACTAACTATTGTGTACTAGAATCTGAACCAACGGATGGAATTAATCAATGGACATGATTTGAGAGTGTATCATATTACAATGAGATAACATGTACCATATAATCACACAAATTTTAGCAAAATAGTATTTTGGACAATTAACTACATTTGTAAAAGGAAATTTTCGGATGTTTGGGGATAATTAATTCTACTAATTTTAAAAATCTGAAAATTTTAAATTAATTCAATTTTAAGTGTAAAGTAATTTGTAAACATAACCGATTTTATTCTATCAAAATATTTTTTTTACTAGAATGATGTTCTTTCAGAATTTTATTCTATTGGAATATTATTGAAGAATAACAAAATTCTTGAATCCGATGTTGAAAAATAACAACATTCTAATATATTCTTATACATCCGAACTTAAATACAAATTCATATATATACTCTTATAGACTAAAAGTCTTATATATTTTAATATAATTATACATATTCTAAAAGAATATCAACGAAAATGAATAAAATTCTTAAAAAATAACAACATTCTTAAATTGTTAGTATGATCAAACTTTATTCATCATTCAAATTATTCATATTAGGTCTTCAACCTATTCTTCCAGCCATTCCTATCATAAATACAACAAAAACTAATAATGGTTAAAAACATGTTACATGCAATTAACTATCATTTTATATATTCTGGTAGATCACATAGAATATGCCAGAATACATAAATTTTATTGTCGTTTAATACATTTTGACATAATACATATAATATATACAAAAGTATTATATTTACTGCTAATATAATTTTATATTCCAAACATACAATAACGAGGGACAATAGAAATTGGAATTCAAAATCATAAATTGAACCAAAATAATACACAGTCAAATTAATTACCTTTTTAAACAATTACATAAAACGTGTGTTGTTAGTAATTCTGACAAAATGCATACCACAAGGTTAAATTCTTTAGATTCTCTTTTAGGAATATATATATATATATATATATATATATATATATATATATATATATATATATATATATATATATATATATATATATATATATATAGGGTACATCTACAAAGTACTTGAGTTATATATGTGGTACATTTACAAAGTACCAGATTTATTAAAAAAGGGTACATCTACAAAGTACTGGACAATAATAAATAAAACACATAAATATATACAAAAAATCACAACAGTATCGAAAAAGGCGTTAAGAGTACAAGATTTCATTACTTCTAATAGTCGTCCAAACAATAGAACAACGCTACATAATTTCCTAGTAACTTGAACATTCAATAGAAAGGGGCCTATAATGCTAAATTTATGATTCCTTAGTGCATACATCAGAGAGATATATATTAATCGGGTCCAGTAGATAGTAGAGTGTGTGTTTTCCGCTTCATTTCCTGTTCCTTGTTTGGTTGTGGGCTTAGAGCAGATTCACCCAGTCTACTATCTATTTGATCTTAGCTATATATATCCCGTATACACCAAGTAATCATAAGGAGTACCAGTTATAGGTCAGGTCATAACATACAAATTCAATACACCGTTTTCTAGTACAAAAACATACTTTTCAGATAGAATATTTAGTAGGCTAAACTAGAAACTTATCATAAAAAGGATTTAATCCATTTTATTAAACCAGTATAACTTAAAGGACCGTTAGTGGTTAATTCTATAATACCTTAGTTTATACATCAAGGTTATATATAATTAATATCTGATAGGCAGTTGGATGTGTGCTTTCCGCCTTATTCCCTGTTCCTTGTTTGGTTGTGGGCTTAGGGCAGATTCACCCATTTAACTGTCCGTTCGATATTAGATTATATATAGCTTGTATAACTAAGTGATTATAGAAGGAACTGTTGTGGTTACCATTTTTACTAAAGGAAATATATGATTTTCTTAAAGAATGTTTTCATCAAATAAAGGAACTATTACAATTAACTCCGTAAGTACCAAATGAGTACACAAGATTCACACAATCGATTGTCTGTTTACTCTAAGGTGTGTGTGACTTCCACCTCATTCCATGTTCCTTGTTTGGTTGTGGTCTTATGGCAGATTCACACAATCGATTGTCTGTTTACTCTAAATTATATATGAATTGTATCCATTTAGTACTCATAGAAGGAATTGTAGAGTCATTTTTACTTTCATTCATCATATAAGGAAATATAGGATATTCTGGGGGAACATGTGAACTTTTCTAAAAAGAAATTAGAACATACTTTACATCAATTAAATACTTATGAACTCACCAGCTTAAATGCTGATCTACTCTTTCAAAATAACTTGTATTCTCAGAAACTAGTAGATAGGTACGCACACTGGGATTCAGAAGATGAAGTATAGTAGCTTCATGTCTTGTTTTGTTATTTACTTTTGGATTCAATCTTTTGTGAATCACTACTTTGTAAACACTTTAATAATAATACAATGGTTGTTTGTTACTATGAATACAATGATACATGTGTTGTGATACTAAAAATGACGTCCTCCACCCCCGGACGTTTCCGCCGTTCCGGTTTGGGGGTGTGACAGATTGGTATCAAAGCATTGTTTATAGTGAACTAAGTATATCAAACTATAAAAGATATATAGCTATAAATACAATGGGGCCGAAGTTCTCTAACTAATAATATATTTTAAAAATATAACAATACTTTATAAAAGTATACATACATGCTTATACATATATACATACTAGAACAAGTATCACAAGAAGAACAGAACAAAAGTATTTAAAGGTTGAACACTGCGTTTAAACCTGGACAATTATGTAATCATATCTGGGATCAATATAGCCTGATCAACTATATTGATTTGAGATGTTACCGACATGTGTTTGGGAGTGATATGGTGTTGCAACAGTCTTAAAACTTACCTAACTCTATCCAAGGGATTTCTAGATCAACATAAAGTTAAAATACTATGGGAGTATTTTATGATACTACAAGACAACAACAAGTTTAAAACATACCAAGTTCATTACATTAAAATACTATAGGAGTATTTTAGTCACTATAAATAACTTATGTGAGAACTTAAAAGACCTTTCTGGTAGGTCTATGATTCCGGAGTGTATACTTCCAAGGTTTTATATAATTGAGATTTTATAGACTTAGAATTTGTGATCTATGCTTCACTTCCTGTTCCTTGTTTGGTTGTAGTTTTGGAGTAGGATCACTTATTCAAAGGTCTTAATCTTAAATTATATACAATTTGTATACATTGCGTAATTATAGGAGGACCCGGTAAGGATCACCCCATAATGTTACCCTTAATCTCATAGATTCTTTAGACATTTTCATTCTCGTACGACGAACCCTGATAGATGTAACCATTCCATCATAGCAGTCAGCAGAGGAGTCAAAAAGAGATTTCCAAGAAGTGATCAGCCGGAGAAACTAAAACGTCTTATGCATCACACTAATAAATAATTACCTTAATTGACTTCGTGATCTAGTGGTTACACTACTCACACTATGTGTTAGAATTATTTCTTTTCATGCAACCAGTATCAGTTATTCAATTCATAGAGATTCATTCGAGGATAGCCACTTCTGACTCATAAAGTCTATTTTATATAGACTTCCTTTATGAATTGTTTCTAGAACCCCATGAAAGTTAGAACTAGATACACTCAGACCAGGGATAACTTAGTTTAAAATATCACTCGTACAATACCTACTTCTACCCACTACCATGGGCACATCTCAGGAATGTTGTCAGAAACATTGAGAATAGTCCAGCAAAGTGTGAAACTATTAAGTATATTTAGTATGTTGGAATGCAACTAGCGATGACCATCATTACTCAGGAAATTATTCTTCGCCATGCAACATAATCATGTCTTCACAAGGAGGAAACCAACCAATAGGCGAGGCACCAATTCTGCAGATAGATTCTGCTACTTTTCACGCTGCAGTCACAGCTGCTGTGACAGTCGTCATGGCACAACTCAATGCTAATAACGCCAGCGGAAGCGGAAGCGGTGTCAGTTATGCTAATCACAATAACAGTCAAGGGAACCTGCTAGTGTCTGTTGACAAGGACACCCCAGACCACAAACCTAGGAATAAGAAACGGGAGTTCTAGGACAAAAAGTGGAAAAAGTCGGCTCAAGGTTCTACCAAGAGATGACAGCCCGTGGCTACCCCTGTGGTCACAACAGCAGTCACAACATCTGTCACTTTATCTGCCACTACAACCCCCGTCAAATGATATGCTGGAAATCTTCCAAGGTGCGACAAATGCACCTACCACCACAATAGAGCTTGCTGTGAGGTGTAGTGTACCAATTGCAGCAGGAAGGGCACACTGCCCATTTCTGCAGGGCGCCGGCACGACCAATCTCCCAAGTAAACCTAGCTTGTTTCAAGTGCGGAAAATCTGGACACTTTAAAAGGGATTTTCTAACAGAGAGGAAAGACGAAGAAGCTCGTTTCTGTGGAGCTCCGACTCAGCACATCACTTCAACCACCGATGCTGGTATAGTTCAGGTATGCCATGCATATGGTGAAATGGGACATGCCAAGAGAGTCTGCCCAACAAAGAGAGGTGATGGAGGAGAAGGAGGAAACTAACGACAAGACATAAGGGAGCAGCGAGGAACCCTGATTTTGAGATATTTGGTACGTCTTCTAAATAAAAATTACTTTAAAATTTAATTTATATTTATATAAGATTAAAACTTGGGGAAATATTTAAAAGTAATTATAATAACTCACTCATCTGAAACAAGTCGCATCATTCCTAAGACAACTAAGGATCCGTACAGGGAAGCTATGATGGCTTAGTATGTACATCATGGTTGTGCATAGCTAAGATTTTGTAGACTTAGAGTGAGTGATTCCGCCTTAATTCATGTTCCTTGTTTGGTTGTGGATTTAAGGCAGAGCCACTCAGTCGACCGTCTTACTCATCTTAATTATACATAACTTGTATATGCAAGGAGATCATAGAGGTACCGAGGAGGGTCAAAATATAGAGTATCGACACTAGTTATCAAAACACTTGCACTGTTAGTACTCGCTCATCGTGCTACGATTTGTGGCAGTGGTAATATCAAGGAGAAAAAAGAAAGCACTAGAAGTACATTTTTTAGGACACTCAGAATACACCATCGTATAACAAACGTCTCTTTCAAATCGGCCTAACTTTTTTTTTTTATAAAGAGTCCATTGTTATCATTCGTCATGGATTGGCGTGGTCCTCACCATACTAAGTTTATATGTTTCCATCGCCTCGAACGTCAAATTCACGAAACCCTCGTAATTCGTAATGACAAGCCGACCTAGACCCAATATATTCTCTGGTTTTTTAAACCCCAAAGTACTCATGCGAGGAGTACCTTGCCTTCTGAAACCTTAGCACCGTATAATCAGCAGACCTTCCCGAACTACCACTCGTCCAGCAGATCAAGTTCAAGCACAGAGGCTAAGGACAAATACAACCCACCTATCACTAATAAGTGTATACGCGAGGGTGGTATATAATTATGATTATGCAGATTTAGTATGTGTGTTTCCGCCCTATCTCCTGTTCCTTGTTTGGTTGTGGACCTGGGGCAGAGTCGCACATCCGACTGTCTTACTAATCTTAATTATATACGAATTGTATACACGAGGTAATGATAGATGGACCAGGTATGAATCCTATCATGAGCATTAGGGAAAAGTTGTTAGGTCTACGAGTGGGTATTCTGCCAATCAGAGGAGCACAACCCCAGGAGTACTGCTAAGAAAGCTAATTTCGGGATGAAATTCTATCTAACGAGGGGATGATGTTGATGGGTTTTTGCCATAAGAACTTTCCTATGTGGGCATGCAAAACCCTAATGCTTGGATCTAGGCTTTCTAATTAAACATGCTTTGAATCCAAGACTTTTAATGGCTAATTAGGTTAAATAACAACATTGAAACAGATCTAGAACCATACCTTTGAGTTCCTTGTTGATCTTGAGGTCTTGGAGCTTCTAGAGTCACAAATGTCACTCCTCTAATGGATTACAAACACCAATAGCAAGGAAGATGATTTAGGAGAGAGGAGAGGGATGGAATTCGACCAGAGGTTCTCTACTTTAGGTGAAGTGTCGAATTCCCTCAGCCATAGGGTCTATTTATACTTGTAGACTCCTTAAGGGTTACAGATTAATCCCTAATTGGATAATCTTCTCTCAAGGCTATTCAAATCCATTCCTAGATAACTCATATGGACGATTTTAGCTATCCTATATCTCTTAGAATTCGTCCAAAGCATATCCCAATGGATTTACAGTCTAAAGTTTAACTATCAAACAATTGACAGTTTATACCCCTTTATTTAATTAATCTCTTTAAGTCACCAAATTAATTCCAATTAATTCTATGACTTATATTAATCAAATAACCATATATTATTCTTTATACTATTTACTCTCTCTTAATAAATCATCCCATCAAGTTGCTATGGTGAAGGCAACCCAAAAGGACCATGCACAACCGGGTCAAGTACTTGCCCAATATAGTTGCAGCCTTAGACACTATTCCAACAGTCTCCCACTTGGATAAGTCTAGTAAATATACAAGTACAAATCGGTTTGCAATCGTAGCTCTCAAAGACGCTATCAAACTCTGATCTAATCAATCTTGTCCTTTAGATAAGGGATCGTACAGTCCTTTGTTAGATATCATGCTGACAATCCTATGGAATGGTTAGTCAAGCATTTAGGTTTCTCGATCTCTGATTTATTCGACATAGAACTTAATCGAACACATCAATTCAGTTCTGACCGGGCCCGGCACATAAGTCAAATCAAATCATCGAGCGGCCGAGATATCGCTTTTACCTTCTTAGATAAAAGTTACAGATAAACTTCGACTTATATGCATTTACTTATTCATTAACCAACTATACACAACAATGTGTTTTATAACACCGAGTTACTGATGCGTTTTCGCATTATCAATGTACAACCAATTAACAAATAACAAACCATATATCTGTTGGATTAATGTCTAAGTCCATAACTATATTTGGTATGTACTTGACCCGACCCGACATGGTCCATTTGGATTGCACTTCACCGACACAATTTATATGGATAATCTTTTGAGAATAGTATGTTTATGATTAATATTAATATATTATAAGTTCTAATATATTATTATGGAATCATATTATTTAATTAGTATTGATCAAGAATTAATTTATAATTAATTAAGTGATCAAAAGGAACTAATTAAATATGGACTCTTATATATATGGAATGGGCCAAGTTCATTTAGGTTGGGCTAAGCTTTCATGGATAGTCCATGGAGTGTTTAACCCATGGATCCTAGGAAATGAAAGGTCATGGGTATTAGGGTTTAACCCTAATTCTCCACACTATATAAAGATGTCTTTGGTTGGTGAAATTGGCACTAGTGTGATACACTAAGAGGGCTAGCCGATTTCACTAAGAGAGAACCAAGTATTCATATTCTCTAAAGTCTTCCAAGGTCTTGGTGATTTGTGATTCCACTTGAGGCTTCCACACTATTGGGGCTAAGCTCTTAAAGCTTGAAGACATCAAGCTACATCAAAAGGTATGTCTTCTAACTAGTACTTTGTAGATTAAGAACATCATAATATGCTAGTTAGGATTAAAGCCTTGGAAAGTTCTTATTTGCATGTATAATAGAGAAAACATAGATCCAAGGTTTATAGGGTTGCATGTACACCATAGGAGTGTTAGAATGCTCAAAACCCAACAGTGGTATCAGAGCCACGGGTTGTTTTCTGTTATATTGATGCAAATATTTTATTTTCAAAGTTGAAAAAAAAGGAAAAAAACATGAAGTTTGTCAAATTTTAAGATAATTACTTGTTCTTGTGAAAAACTAATTATTTGTAAAATTTGAATAATTTGCTTTATGAGTTGAATTAGGTCAAATTTAATAAAAGATAAAATAATATGATTATTTTATTAGTTTTAAAAGTTTGATCTAAAGAGTTTTATTTTTTGAAACCTCCATAAGTTATGGATATGAAAAGGTTTTAAAAAAAATTGATTCAAAGTTTTTATGGAGTTACAAAATTTGGTGTTAATGTTTTAAAGGATTCCATAACTTAAGAATAAGTTATGGATCACCAAAAGTTTTTTGTGTTACCTTGTTTTATGAGTGAATTTAGATTAATGAATAAAATTATGTGATAGTTGGTTTTAATCCAAATTAATCTAAGAATTGATTCTAAAATGTGTTTTTGTAACTTGGCCTCAAGTTATATGAAAAGTCACATTTAAGAATCATAAAACTCATAAAAATTGGCAAAGGTTACAAAAATGAAGAGTCTAGTTCTAATTAAATGGTTTTATGACTCCATAACTTGTGCTCAAGTTATGGAGGACCAAGAGTCTCTTCATTTAATAAAATAAAAAAAAATAAAAAAAAGGTGTAACCTTAATTAATTCCATAAGTTATAAAATAAAGAAAAGTTAATTCTTTTATTAGTTTAAAGTCTTCCATAACTTGTCCTCAAGTTATGGAACTTGAAAAATTTTTGGATTAAAACTACTTTAAACACATAAGTTATGGAATTAATTAGTTTTGAATAGTTTCAAAACTTGCCCTCAAGTTTTGGAATTTGTAAAGTTTTCTCTTATGAATACTTTAATTCCAAGTTAGCCCTTAGAATTTTAAAAGTTAAAATTCAACCCTTATACTTTATAATATTATAAGTTAATAATATATATGTATAAGAGTAAAGTCAGTCTTACCGCTAGTACGCCTCATTCACGAAGCCGGTCTATAAGGTGGGTATAAGGTTGTTGCCTATAAAATGGCAACTTAATGGGTGTCCACTCTCACCCACCGCTTGCTTGACCGGTGGAGGGTCGTTAGCCGAACGGGTTTGACAAGACTATAATTCTCCCTTCATTAAAAGTATTAATGATAAATACTAAGTAACTAAACTCTTAATAATACCCAATCTTAGTTACTTAGGAAAAATGTGAATAAGGTGCTAATCCATGAAATTACACTTTGCACTTTGTTTAAGTCGGTTAGTGGAGCGTGTGTGGTTAACCGGCACACTAACGCGTATTTAACAAGGTAGGCAAAGGGTAACTTAATGTTTATCATAGTATCGATGGAGCGTGTGCGGTTAACCGGCACATCGATTGAGGGGTAAACACTTAAGGGTACCAAGTGATTTGCATGGTTACTTCACACCTTGTTTTGTGATCCTCGGCATCCCAGTCACAAAACCTGAAGGGCACACTCGAGATTGAAACATGCCTTTGAACAGTTCAATGAATCTCAAAGATCTAGGAGTTTCAAAACCAATTAAAACCTAATAATCAATTTCGTTTATCTTGGTGGAAATTGGTGAATCGTCATTCACCTACCTTCAAATATTTTATAGCTTGGATTACGACATACCTCTTCTAAGTTATAAAATAGTTTGTTGGGTCCTAGCCTTAATATTTCATATTGGGTGTCATATTAAGGACTTAAAAATCAACTATCTTGAATGTCTCCCAAAAGATGTCTGGTTTAGACATTTATGATCTTCCCAAATCTCTTGAAACAAGCTTCCCTAAATGAAGATGATGTCCCTTGGAAATCATACTTCTTTCACCTCCTCCAATTATTCTCCCCAACCCACAAGTTCTTGAAAAGTTTAAGGTCACTCAAGCCCTATTGGCAAGGCAAGGTCTAGGTGTGAACACATCTTGGAGATGTAGTCACATATTGACAAGCCGGGAGAGTTGGGTGTCAAAGTCTTGAGAAAGTTGGTGGTTCAATCACTTTCTGAGTCACATAGTGAGTTCCGAGTTCCTTTGGGACACCTATGAAACAGACTATGACAAGACCCTTAATGATCTTATCTATTTGTTAAGATCAACTTCCTTAAAACTTGATGGACATTGACAATAGTGACACAGGATATCCAGAAAAGCATTCTCTTCCCAATGGAAAGGGATCGGCCATAGTCAACTCGGTTGACCAAATGGTAAAGAGAAAAACTAAGTCTGTGATAGTCATGTGCACCTTTATCAAAGGGTCCATATGTTTATATTGCCAAAGAAAGGGGCATTGGTTGCGAAGCTGCCAAATTTACCTAAGGAGGTTAAAGTCAATAAGTTTGACTCTACTTCAGGTAAAGTCCACTATCTAACTCTGCTAAGTTTCTATTCTGAGATTCTTATTACATGATGTGACTGGGTCACATGTTGATGTTTTAAGAATCAAAGAAACGTGAAGATACTTAAAGAAAGAATATGCTGAATCTGATCGCGTAGATGGTTTTCTATCGCGTAGTTTGAAGATCGGATTCTTGAGCTACTTCTTAGGAGTTATGAGATATTGCTTAGGAATAGATAACAACAAGTTTTCATATGGATTGTAAGGATAAGTTTTTCCGCAAAGTTTTAAAATAAAAGAAAAATTTTTGATTTTATTTATTTTAAAATATCCTTACAATGGCTTTTGAGGAAAAATTGTTGCTTATATGATTCCATTAAGAGCAAGAGTGGAAATATGAAGTTGATTCTTTCATTTGTGGTAATGTCTATATTTACCAAATAAGGAAAGATTCTCATCAAGTGAAGGACTAAAGGATCGAGTACACAGTCTTGTGCACTGATTAAGTCCACCACAAAAGATCGATAAGATTATTCGTCATAGTTTACTAAAGCTCAGTAAATATGATTATACTTACATGCTTAAGTGTAACTCTGAGACATTGGAAAAGGTTCCAATGTAAGGCAGAGCGAATAAGAAGAATCAAATTAGGCAGAAGGATAAAAGTTTCTCAAATCTGAAAAGATGGGAGAGTACTTTAGTATCAGTTTTTGTGATCATCTTAATGATTAAGAAACCATATCAAAATTAGTTCTCTAAGGAAATCTTAGTGCATTCTTATGACTAAGAAGAGGAACTTGAATTGTTGAAATGGTTAAATCAAGAAGATGAGTCATACTTCGTTCCAATACAAGTCTTAGAGTCATACTCCAAGATTGTCATTTGAGTGACATGTCTTAAAGAAGGTTTAAAACACTTGTCAAATGTAAGAGTAAAAGTTTTCTACTCTTGTACATTTGAAATTGGTAAGTTGTGATGTTTTGGATAAATCAAAGACCAACTTAGGCCAATTGGGTAAAGTGTTTTTCTTGATTAGAATCCGCACTATCTCTTGGATGTTTGACAAGGGAGTCTTATATGTCAAGAGGACAGTGGGAGTCTTAAAGGTCTTGAAAGTCTCAAGAAATAATCAAGAATAAAACCTGAAGTTCTTCACTAGCACACGACTTGAGGTTTATAACCTATCGTGTTGACATATTTGTGCCCATTCCAGTTAAAGTTGGCTTTGCATATGAGTTCTTAGAGTTCTCAGTTTGTTGCATAACAACTTGGAAGCAATGGCAGACCCTTGAGCTGCCAGGTGGCAAGAAGTTAAGATTGAGTTCAATCCATATGGTTTTGGATTTGTCATTATCTTTGTCTTGTGATTATGGTTTGACAAATTCATATGGGTAGGAACTCATACACCATATAAATCTAAGTGTCATAAGGTTTCTCTCCGATTCATGAAAATGATGGTGAGGAAACGCTTTCACTAAGTAGATTTTACGAAGATATCAATTGTGTTATTTGCATTTTCAAAAGTCGTTAGTGGAGCGCGTGTGGTTAACCGGCACACTAACATGGACTTGTGAGAAATGGCAAATGCCTAAGCAATTGAGACTATGATTACGGTATCCCTTTTCATGGTTCTTGAAATTTCTTAGACACACAGGTGAGCTATCTACGGAAAGGGTGTATGAATCTAAATTTCAGACTGTCCAGCTGATTTCTGAGTACATGTCAAAGCTAGTGGGAGCATAAGTGTTATGCTAATAATCATCATGTTAGTGGGAGCATGATAATTATGATAAGTATTGCAAGTTAGCAATGTTAATTATAGAAAACAAAAGTTTCAATTGGGAAAAAGTTGTTTTGCTATAATTAAGGGAGAGGAAATTATGCTTCATCTCAAATCTATAAGCTTAGATCGTGAGGTTTTAATCATTTAGTCAAGGATATATATGAATTTCATGTTGGAATGGCTCAACATAAGGAAATTTTGTATATGGGTCCATTATTTGCGTTCTAAAATTCGATTATGATTACGGCATCCCTTTTCATAATCTGAATTATGAGAACTTGGCAAATTGAAATGGAAATATTATAGCAAAAGACTGGTTTAGTCTTTATGTAAGACATCATGAATCGTGTCCCATATGCTTCGGATATAGGATCGATTACATGTGCTATATTCATCCGTTCTAAAATTTTTCAAATGCCTGGGGCATTAAGAAGGGAAAAGGTTTAGAACTGGATATGACTAGAAGGATTAAGCAATTGTCGAGGACAATCTAAGGTTTACCAAAGATTGGTTACTCAAGGACAATTGAAAGTATAGTGATAATTCTGGAAGGACCATATTGACATAATCTGTAAGGAGGCAACTCTTGTTCAGAAATGATAGTCAAAATGGAATCTGGAAATGTTTCAAAGTTAGAATTTTCAATCTGTGTAAGATTAAGGAAACTTAATGCAAGAAGAATATTTCCAAGGAGTTGATCTCCTTTGGAATACTCTGTAATGATTGTTGCCAAGTCTTTATGACTTTGTGCATAATCATTACGAGAGGATCAATGCATATAAGTTTAGAATCTAACAGATTTCAGTAAATGGCATGAATTTGGAAGTCTTGCATTTGCGGTAAGGATTTGGGAGTGTGAAAAGAGAATCATTGAAGTTATGTTCAATTGATCTAGTTCACAAAGTAAGGATCATAGACAAACATAGTATGCATACTTGGTGTGTGGCATGACTAGTGTTTAAGAAAACATAGTGTACATGCTTGGAGCATGGGACAACTATTGTTTTAAATTCAAGAATAAAGTTGATAGCTGAAACAGTATACAATGAATAATGTGTAATCATATGGTGATAAATAAAAGGTGTTTTATTTATGTTCAAAGGGTTGATACCATATTGGATTCAATTATTATTGTGTTTCACTTTGCATGTTTTGACTTCCCGAATAAACTAGGTTATTCTTCCGGAATGACTAAGTTATTCAAACCATCCACAGTCGGTCATATGTTGGAAGTAGATATGAATTAAGACTGTCATGGGTTGGCTTGTAGAGGTCTAAGGTGTTGGACAAAGGGCTACAACACTCATGATTGCTCATAAGTTCTGAGTATTGGATTCAACCCGCGCTCATTGGAATCACTTCATGGATTTTATCACGAGTGATCATGAGACGATAATATCTTATATTCTTCAAACCTAGAGATATGAGTTGTTACTATGAGTTGATAGTACATTGATTGCACGTAAACGCATTTGGTAACTCGGTGCTATAAAACGTGCCTTTGTGTATGATTCAACAAGTAGTAGAACAAGCTATATGAGTCGAAGTTTATCCATTCCTTTTACCTTCGGGATAAAAGCGATATCTGTGGGCCCCTCGATGATTTGATGATGACAAATGGAAGTGCTCGGCCGTGCCAGGACTGATTTGATTTGTTCAATTAGTCAGTCGTCATAAATCGGAAATCGGGAAACAACAAATGGACAGAGAGAATGATTATAATCCATGTCTCAATCCGTATGATATCTAGAATGGAGGAATATATGATCCCTTATCTAATGGACAAGTTCGTTGACAAGATCAGAGTTCGATAGCAGCTTTAAGAGCTACGATTGCCAGTTAGGTTTGAAGTCATACGCAATAATAGTTTTAGACTTATCCAAGTGGGAGACTGTTGGATTAATGTCTAAGTCCATAACTATATTTGGTATGTACTTGACCCGACCCGGCATGGTCCATTTGGGTTGCACTTCACCGACACAATTTATATGGATAATCTTTTGAGAATAGTATGTTTATGATTAATATTAATATATTATAAGTTCTAATATATTATTATGGAATCATATTATTTAATTAGTATTGATCAAGAATTAATTTATAATTAATTAAGTGATCAAAAGGAACTAATTAAATATGGACTCTTATATATATGGAATGGGCCAAGTTCATTTAGGTTGGGCTAAGCTTTCATGGATAGTCCATGGAGTGTTTAACCCATGGATCCTAGGAAATGAAAGGTCATGGGTATTAGGGTTTAACCCTAATTCTCCACACTATATAAAGATGTCTTTGGTTGGTGAAATTGGCACTAGTGTGATACACTAAGAGGGCTAGCCGATTTCACTAAGAGAGAACCAAGTATTCATATTCTCTAAAGTCTTCCAAGGTCTTGGTGATTTGTGATTCCACTTGAGGCTTCCACACTATTGGGGCTAAGCTCTTAAAGCTTGAAGACATCAAGCTACATCAAAAGGTATGTCTTCTAACTAGTACTTTGTAGATTAAGAACATCATAATATGCTAGTTAGGATTAAAGCCTTGGAAAGTTCTTATTTGCATGTATAATAGAGAAAACATAGATCCAAGGTTTATAGGGTTGCATGTACACCATAGGAGTGTTAGAATGCTCAAAACCCAACAATATCTAGGTTTTAAGACTATATGATATTATCTTCTTGTGATCACCCTTTTATATCATATTCCATAAGGTGATTCCAGCAAGCGCGGGTTTGTTCCAATGCTCAAAACTAGTTCATAAGCACTCATGAACGTTGCAGCAACCCTTTGCTATGTCTAACACCATTTAGACAATCTACACGCCAATTCATGACAATCTTCATTCATATCTACTTCCAACATATGAACGATTGTGGACAATTTGAACAATTCTATTATTCCTAATAATTTGATTATTCTGTAAGTCAAAACATGCAAAGTGAAACAATAGTTAAACAATTAACATAAGATAGTAACATTACTCATAAATAAAACTCCTTTATTTAATCATCAAATGTTAATTACATTTATCTATTACACGTTTCTAATACTATCTAATCTATGCTAATATCATCCTTCAGCCCAATACTCCTAGCATGCTGCAAGTGCTTAACCCTACTCAGTCCCTTCGTAAGCGGATCTGCTGGGTTATCTTCTGATGATATCCTCTTCACTACGAGTTGTCCTTCTTCTACACGATGTCTAATGAAGTGATATTTTCTATCGATATGTCTTGATCTACCATGATCCCTCGGTTCCTTGGTCAAGGCAACCGCTCCTTCGTTATCACAGAAAATCTCCATGGGCTCCTTTATGGCAGGTACTACTCCAAGATCACCGATGAAGTTCTTTAGCCATATTGCCTCCTTCGACGCTTCGCTCGCTGCAATGTACTCTGATTCGCACATTAAATCAACTACGGTCTCCTGCTTGGAACTCTTCCATGTCACTGCTCCTCCATTTAGGGTAAAGACCCAGCCCGACTGCGAACGGTAGTTGTCCCTGTCGGTCTGAAAACTGGCGTCACTATACCCTCGCACCTTCAAGTCATCACTCCCTCCGAGGACTAAGAACCATTCCTTCGTCCTCCGAAGGTACTTAAGGATATTCTTCACCGCAATCCAATGTGCTTTGCCAGGATTCCCTTGATATCTGCTAACCATGCTCAAAGCGAAGGCTACATCAGGGCGAGTACAAGTCATAGCATACATGATTGAGCCAACTGCGGAAGCGTATGGTACTCGGCTCATTTCTGCTATTTCAGCTTCGGTACTCGGACTTTGAGTCTTACTCAACTTGGCATTACTTTGTATCGGTAATTCTCCCTTCTTTGAGTTTTCCATACTAAAACGTTTTAGTACCTTCTCTAAGTAAGTGTTCTGACTAAGTCCAATTAGTCTCTTACTTCTTTCTCTCACTATCCTTATTCCCAAAATGTAAGAAGCCTCTCCGAGGTCCTTCATAGCGAAACACTTCCCGAGCCAGGACTTAACCTCCTACAGAGTCGGGATGTCGTTTCCTATGAGTAATATGTCATCGACATATAGAACGAGGAAGCTTACTATACTCCCACTGGCTTTGACATATACACAAGACTCGTCTTCGCTTCGTACAAATCCAAACTCTTTGACTTTCTCATCGAAGCAAAGATTCCATCTGCGAGACGCTTGCTTAAGTCCATAAATGGACTTCTCAAGCTTACACACTCTATTCGGATGCTTCGGATCCACAAACCCCTCGGGCTGAGCCATGTAAACATCCTCAGCCAACTTTCCGTTAAGGAAAGCGGTCTTGACATCCATTTGCCAAATCTCATAATCATGAAATGCGGCAATAGCTAGCATCACTCTAATAGATTTAATCTTCGCAACTGGTGAGAAGGTCTCATCATAGTCAACTCCGGGAGTTTGAGTAAAGCCCTTCGCAACCAATCGCGCTTTATATGTGTGCACGTTTCCATCCACGTCGATCTTCTTCTTGAAGATCCACTTGCACCCAACGGTCTTACGTCCGGGCACATAATCAACCAAATTCCAAACTTGGTTATCATACATGGATTGGATCTCGCTATCCATTGCCTCTTTCCATTTCGCAGACTCCGGGCCTGCCATGGCTTCCTTATAGCTATTAGGTTCATCAAGATTTATTAGTGTACCATCACTAATATACGTGTCCCCTTCGGTAGTAATATGAAAACCATAAAACTGGGGTAGAACTCTAACTCTATCGGAACGTCTAAGAGGTAAGGACTCGTCAATCGGTTCAACCGGAGTTTCCTCCTCGGGTTGAGTGCTAGCGGTAGAGGTTCCTTCATCTATCGACTCTTGAATATCTTCAAGCTCGATTTGCCTCCCACTGTCTCCTTGGCTTATGAGTTCTCGCTCTCGGAAAACTCCTCTCCTCGCAACGAAGACCACATTGTCCTTCGGTCTATAGAAGAGATATCCAAAGGATGTCTGCGGGTAGCCGATGAAAATACATCGCTCACTTCGAGGTTCGAGCTTGTCGTGAGTATCTCGTCTTACGAAAGCCTCGCAACCCCAAACCTTGATATGTGCCAACGAGGGAGCTTTCCCTGTCCACATCTCGTGAGGTGTTTTGGCAACCTTCTTAGTAGGGAATCGGTTAAGGATATGGGCGGCAGTCTCTAAGGCATACCCCCAGAAATAGATAGGTAGTGAAGCACGACTCATCATAGAGCGAACCATATCCAATAAGGTTCGATTACGCCTTTCTGCCACACCATTCAACTGCGGTGTCCTAGGAGGCGTCAATTGCGAAACTATTCCACACTCCTTGAGATAATTGTGGAATTCAAGACATAGGTACTCTCCTCCTCGATCGGATCGAAGCATCTTGATTTTCCTGCCCAATTGATTCTCCACTTCATTCTTGAACTCTTTGAACTTTTCAAAGGTTTCTGACTTTTGCTTGATTAAATAGATATACCCATATCTACTATAATCATCGGTAAAAGTCACGTAGAAGCGGTTCCCATCCTTCGTGGTTGATCTAAACGGTCCACATACATCGGTATGTATTAGGTCCAATAGACTTTCACCCCTTTCACATGTACTCGTGAAGGGTGATTTAGTCATCTTTCCAAGTAAACAAGACTCGCATGTGTCATCTTCCTTACGGTCGAATGACTCCAACACTCCATCCTTTTGGAGTTGGGCTATGCGTTTCTTGTTGACATGTCCAAGACGACAATGCCATAAGGATGCTTTATCCATACTAGTGGAAGAATCAATATTCAAAACATCATTTCCTAAGTTATCAACAATCATAACAGTTTCATATATTCCATTACATGGTATAGCTTCAAAGTAAAAGACACCATTTAGATAAGCCAAAATAGAACCATTCTCATTATTAAAAGAAAATCTAAAACCTTGTCTAAACAAACCATGAAATGAAATGATGTTTCTAGCCATTTCTGGCGAATAGCAACAGTTGTTCAAATCTAAACACAAATTATTCCTAAGCACTAAAGAATACACTCCAATCTTGGTCACAGGCGACGATCTTCTGTTCCCCATGATTAGATTGATTCTTCCTTGCTCCACATCCCCACTTCTTCTTAGTCCCTGCACATTAGAACAAATGTGGTAACCACAACCGGTATCAAGAACCCAAGAAATAGCATGATTCGAATCGTTAGATTTAATTGTGTATATACCTGCGAAAGATGGCTTGATCTTTCCTTCTTTGATTGCTTGAAGGTACTCTGGGCAGCTTCTCTTCCAATGTCCTATCTTGTGGCAGTGGTGGCACTCTGCCTCCTTCGGGTTAGGACAGGGCTTGGCGGGATCAACTTTGGTCCCACTAGAAGAGGAACCATCTCGGGCTTTCACCTTGCAATAGTTCTTTGATGAAGCCTTCCTCTTCTTGCCCTTTCCTTGACCAATTGCCAAGACAGGAGCAACGGGTGAATTGGGAGTTGGTGCAGCAGACTTGTCTTTGAAGTTGCTCTCAGCAACCCTCAAGAGACCTTGGAGTTTGCTTAGGGTGACCTCTTCTTTGTTCATGTGGTAGGTCATCCTAAATTGGTTGTACATCGGAGGCAAAGAGTGAAGCACCATGTCGATCGCCAAGTCTTCCCCAAAGTCAACAGTTAACTTGCGAAGGCGGTCGACATACCTTTGCATCTTTTGCAAGTGCACGGTAAGAGATTCTCCATGACCCATCTTAGCGGAAATCATGTTAGTGAAAATCTCGTAACGCTCTTGTCTCGCGTTCTGGTGGTACCTCTCCAATAAGTCTTGGTGCATCTCGTACGGGTACATGTCCTCGTAGGACTTTTGGAATTCGGAGTTCATGGTAGCAATCATGATGCAATGTACCTTCGTTGCATCTCGCTCATGAGTCTCAAAAGCGGTGATTTCGGCCGGAGTAGCGATTTCGGGGTTGATTTTCTCGAGCTTCTCATCAAGGACATACTCCTTGTCCTCATAGCGAGCAATGGTGCGAATGTATCTTATCCATTCGCTAAAGTTCGTTCCATCGAAGGTGACCTTTTGGCAAAGGCTCATCAACGTGAAAGAACTAGCAGCAGCGTTGTTAGCGTTCGACATCTACAATTAGAAAAGGACAAAGATAGATTAGAATAAGAATCCCTAATTATCACCCAATAAGAAAATTAGGGCTAGGATCCAACAATAACATTTACATACTAGAAAAGCGATGCCGTAATCTAACATGCAAATAAATTGAAGGTAAGTGAATGACGATTCACTAATTCTCCATCACAAAAACCTAAACTACTAGTCCTAAGTGTTTTTGAGAATTCCTAGGTTCGGATGAGATTCATTGAAACTATTCAATGGCATGTTTAAATCTCGATATGCCCCTCTTGTTTGTGACTGGGATGCCGAGGATCACAAAGCGGGTGTGAATTGCCATGCAAATTCACATGGTGCCTTCATTGTAACGATCACCTATTCGATGTGCCGGTAAACCACACACGCTCCATCGAACTATGATAAACAATGAATCACCCTTTGCCACCTTTGCTTAGAACCAATTAGTGTGTCGGTAAACCACACACGCTCCACTAACTTCTTAGCAAGGGTGCAAAGTGTAATTTCATGGGATTGCATCAATTCACTTTTCCTAAAGTAACTAAGATTGGGAAAATTTAAAAGGTGTAGTTACTTTGTATTACTTATTATAATTTTAATGAGAGGATGAGGTTGCCCTATCCTACCCGTTCGGCTAACGACCCTCCACCAATCAAGCAAGCGGTGGGTTTGAGTGTACATCCATTAAGCGCCATTTTATAGGCCGCAACCTTATACCCACCTTATAGATCGGCTTCGTGAATGAGGCCTACTAACGGTAAGACTAGCATTTAGTTATACATATATATATATATATATATATATATATATATTATACTAGTAATATTATATTAGTATAGGGTTGTATTTTAAACCTTTTAAAATCTAGGGTTTTGAAATTTAAGTTGTCTAAATTAAAACTTTTAATCACAAATATAAATTTCAAAACTTGAGGGCAAGTTTTAAACATTTAAAACATGGAGGATCAAATAACAAATAATTCCAATTAACAATTAATATCCTAATTATCTATATTTGATTTTATTCAAGATTTCTTTGAAAGATAATTACCAAAATAATTAATTAATTATCATATAAGGAAATTAAATATTTTATTAGTTGATAAATACCTTTAACTAGATCAAGATAATAGTCATATATATCAAAAAATCGGATTTAGGTTGATCTATTATGATTAAGGTAAGTTTCCATAAGATAATTATGAAAAAATCCCGAATCTGGCCATTCCTGACGCCTGGACTCGCCGAGTGCACAAAGGGACTCGCCGAGTCAGGGCTACTCGCCGAGTCCATGACTCAGAAACCAAAAAATCGAATTTTGCAGGTTTGTTTCAGTTATTCAAGCAACAATTTAAAGAAAACCAAGCTAGGCTTTGATACCACTGATGGGTTTTTGCCATAAGAACTTTCCTATGTGCGCATGCAAAACCCTAATGCTTGGATCTAGGCTTTCTAATTAAACATGCTTTGAATCCAAGACTTCTAATGGCTAATTAGGTTAAATAACAACATTGAAACAGATCTAGAACCATACCTTTGAGTTCCTTGTTGATCTTAAGGTCTTGGAGCTTCTAGAGTCACAAATGTCACTCCTCTAATGGCTTACAAACACCAATAGCAAGGAAGATGATTTAGGAGAGAGGAGAGGGATGGAATTCGACCAGAGGTTCTCTACTTTAGGTGAAGTGTCGAATTCCCTCAGCCATAGGGTCTATTTATACTTGTAGACTCCTTAAGGGTTACAGATTAATCCCTAATTGGATAATCTTCTCTCAAGGCTATCCAAATCCATTCCTAGATAACTCATATGGACGATTTTAGCTATCCTATATCTCTTAGAATTCGTCCAAAGCATATCCCAATGGATTTACAGTCTAAAGTTTAACTATCAAACAATTGACAGTTTATACCCCTTTATTTAATTAATCTCTTTAAGTCACCAAATTAATTCCAATTAATTCTATGACTTATATTAATCAAATAACCATATATTATTCTTTATAATATTTACTCTCTCTCAGTAAATCATCCCATCAAGTTGCTATGGTGAAGGCAACCCAAAAGGACCATGCACAACCGGGTCAAGTACTTGCCCAATATAGTTGCAGCCTTAGACACTATTCCAATAGATGTGACAACCCGAAAATTTTTATCTTGTAAGTCCAGCCAATCAACCAAAAGCCAAAATCAATTCCATTGCCTTCTGGACTTGTTAAGTGTCATTCTAATGAGTCTAAGCCTAGTACACTTAAGGATTGAGTGTTAGGAAGTATTGGCTCGAGATCAGAAGGATGCACCCTAACCAGAGAACCAAGAATTTGAGGTTCACAGCCGCAAACCTAGTTCACGGCCGTGAACTATCCCCCTTATGTATAGATTTCCCTAATTTCTTCATAATTATTTGCAATTCCAACTCAATAACTTCCATTCTCTCTCAAGTATCATAAAGAATTACTCCATTTCTCGTCCAAATCGTAAGTGATTCTTCCTTGTATTCCTTGATATCCTTCTTGATCTAGTACACCCTTATGATTTCATCCATGAATTCACCATTTTGTCTACATCTTCAAGATCATCATCTTTCACCAAGAACACCAAGAACACACACGTGTTCTTGGTGGCCATGAACTCCCAAGGGATCCCAAAATCGTACGTGTTTCATCATGTACCTTGTTATACTTGAAAGACTACTAGATCCTAGCCTTAATTCTTCATAAATTCATCACCATCTTCATGAGTTTGAGGTGTTCACGGACGTGAACCCTTCATAGGTCCGTGAACCCTTCATGAACTCATCATGATTGGGCCATGAACTCCAATGGGTCGTGAACCCTTTCCTTTGGCCGTAAAGTCCCTTTCATCAATCACATGTGATTTATACACTTCATTTCAAGTGTTTCCTAGTCCCTAAGGTAGTTTCCTTGCATGTTAGTTGTTTTAAACACTAATTACATGCCTATATATGCCATCATATGTCATTTAGGACTCGTTTGTGTCTCGGGAATTCATTCGTGGAACTTCTCATCCTTACCTGAACCTTCAATTGAATCACCCACATAAGGTGAGTTCATACCCCTATAATCAATCTTTTAAATGTTTTAAATGCTTTTAAGGGGGGGGGGGGTGGGGGGGGGGGGGAATACAAGTTGAACACAATGATAATTGTGTTTATGCTATTTGTGATAACCATCACGATTAAAGGATTTCTTATGCTTTTATAAGTGATCAAAACCATTTCAAAAACTTTTTTTTAAGTTATGTTACTTTATTGTTTATAAAACACCGTTTTTAAAGTACAATCATAACTCAGTAGATAAATGAGTCTTTTCTTCAAGTCAATAACAGTTCAAGTAAACATACTAGTAAACTATAATAGGTATAGTTTAGGGGTTCAATACATACTATAACTAGGACAGGGAGGAACATACAATATTCTAGAACAGAAGAAAAAATCATGATTTACGAACTTATACTAATTATTCCCAGTAACCTACGAAGGGAAAGTATCATTAACTCATTGTTCTAAACAAAATATGATAATAAACAGGGTATAAGGATATATATATATATATATATATATATATATATATATATATATATATATATATAGGGTACATCTACAAAGTACTTGAGTTATATATGGGGTACATTTACAAAGTACTAGATTTATTAAAAAAGGGTACATCTACAAAGTATTGGACAATAATAAATAAAACACATAAATATATACAAAAAATCACAACAGTATCGAAAAAGGCATTAAGAGTATAGGATTTCATTACTTCTAGTAGTCGTCCAAAAAATAGAACAACGCCACATAACTTCATAGTAACTTGAACGTTCAATAGAAAGGGGCCTATAATGCTAACTTTATGATTCCTTAGTGCATACATCAGGGATATATATTAATCGGGTCCGGTAGACAGTAGAGTGTGTGTTTTCCGCTTCATTTCCTGTTCCTTGTTTGGTTGTGGGCTTAGAGCAGATTCACCCAGTCTACTATCTATTCGATCTTCGCTATATATATTCCGTATACACCAAGTAATCATAAGGAGTACCAGTTATAGGTCAGGTCATAATATACAAATTCAATACACTATTTTCTAGTACAAAAACATACTTTTCAGATAGAATATTTAGTAGGCTAAACTAGAAACTTATCAGGAAAAGGATTTAATCCATTTTATTAAACCAGTATAACTTAAAGGACCGTTAGTGGTTAATTCTATGATACCTAAGTTTATACATCAGGGTTATATATAATTAATTTCTGATAGGTAGTTGGATGTGTGCTTTCCGCCTCATTCCCTGTTCCTTGTTTGGTTGTGGGCTTAGGGCAGATTCACCCATTTAACTGTCCGTTCGATATTAGATTATATATAGCTTGTATAAATTAAGTGATTATAGAAGGACCTATTGTGGTTACCATTTTTACTAAAGGAAATATATGATTTTCTTAAAGAATGTTTTCATCAAATAAAGGAACTATTACAATTAACTCCGTAAGTACCAAATGAATACACCAGGGTTATATACAATGAAGATCTAACAAACAATAGGATGTGTGACTTCCGCCTCATTACCTGTTCCTTATTTGGTTGTGGGCTTAGGGCAGATTCACACAATCAATTCTCTATTTACTCTAAATTTTATATAACTTGTATCCATTTAGTACTCATAGAAGGAATTGTAGAGTCATTTTTACTTTCATTCATCATATCAGGAAATATAGGATTTTCTGGGGGAACATGCGAACTTTTCTAAAAAGAACTTACAACATACTTTACATCACTTAAATACTTATGAACTCACCATCTTAAATGCTTATCTACTCTTTCAAAATAACTTGTATTCTCAGGAAACTAGTAGACATGCATGCGCACTGGGATTTAGAAGATGAAGTATAGTAGCTTCATGTCTTGGTTTGTT
Organism: Lactuca sativa; assembly: GCF_002870075.4. NCBI lineage: Eukaryota > Viridiplantae > Streptophyta > Magnoliopsida > Asterales > Asteraceae > Lactuca > Lactuca sativa. The sequence goes on along the minus strand of NC_056629.2, from coordinate 57,961,820 downwards.
ATTTACTTTTGGATTCAATCTTTTATGAATAACTACTTTGTAAACACTTTAATATTAATACAATGGTTGTTAGTTACTATGATTACTATGATACATGTGTTGTGATACTAAACATGACGTCCTCCGCCCCCGAACGTTTCCGCCGTTCCGGTTTGGGGGTGTGACACAAGTCTATCTCCTAGCATTTGAGCCCCTCCTTAAGTACTTTTTTGATCAATACCACATCCACTATGACCCGAATTAGTTTATCCCACCAGTTTGAACTCAGAATCGCGATGATACCATAACCCAAGATTGAGTGTATGCTTTAAGTAATGAAAGATCCTTTTCACAGTGAGAAGATGAGATTCCTTAGTATGGGCTTGATATTAAGCACACAGTATGGTGGAAAACATAATCTTAGGGTGACTAGTAGTAAGATAGAGCAGTGATCCTATCATTCCTTGGTATAGGGTTGCATTCACATCAGCTCCAGTTAGATCAGCGGAGATAGACGCTAATGAAGTCATTGGGGGTCTTTGTTGGTTTACTATTAGAAAAAATCAAACTTCTTCAGTATCTCTACAATATATTTAGCTTTACATAAAAAGATTCCATTAGTTAGTTGTTTTACTTTCAAACCTAAAAAGAAAGTTAGTTCACCCATCATGCTCATTTCAAATTTCTTGGCCATAACCTTAGCGAACTTAGAACTTAGTTTCTTATTAGTGGATCCAAAAATGATATCATCAACATACACTTGAGCAAGGATGATGTGAGATCCTGTATAACGACCACAAAAATCAAGGGTAAAAAATTCATTTTTATTATTGTCAAAACACAGATATCTTTTAAATCTAAGTATTCCAAAAACATTGCTCATTAAAAACATTTATCAGAGTTCATCCCAAAATCACACGTTGCGGAAACACGGGTATGTGTGATGCGATCAAGCCGAGTCCTTCCTTTCAAAACCAATGATACAAGAAATAATAAACAAAACTATAAGCCCAAAGCTTAGTGAGTTCCCCATAACACACCCCACACAATCCACATACTTATATAAACCATATCAGCCATATAAGCTACATAAGCCACATCAAACACATAAGTCATGCATGCAAAGATATAAGGATGCCATGGAAACCCTATAAGGTCTTATACCGGGTGCCCTGGGAACCCCCACATGGTCTTAGCCCACTTCCATGGGAACCCCCACATGGTCTTAACTAACTGCCATTATAAACCATACATACAAACACATAAGGATGCCCTGAAAATCCTCCAAGATCTTACACCGGGTGCCATGGGAACCCCCACGTGGTCTTAGCACATTACCATATAAACCATACATACAAACATATAAGGATGCTCTGGAAACCCTCCCAGGTCTTACACCGGGTGCCATGGGAACCCCCACATGGTCTTAGCCCACTATCATGGGAACCCCCACATGGTCTTAGCCTAGAATGCCATGGGAACCCCCACATGGTCTTATCCTGGAATACCATGGGAACCCCCACATGGTCTTATATCCAACAACCTCAGGAACCCCCCGGGGTCTTCCATGCAAGTATCACAAAGACAAAAATACCACATAATCAACTAGCATACCATATATAACTAATTGCCATGGGAACCCCCTCATGGTCTTCACATAAATACATAATGTATCAATAGCACATCCACAATAATCATCACAACTAGATAAGTGGACTGGCCTTGGTGCCTTCCACCCATTGGTGTGGTGAGGAGACTCACCTCACACTACTGAAATCCCACGAATAAATCTTTGACTTGTAACACCATAAATTTTAAAACAAAATTTTCATTTTTAAAATCAAATGAATCTCATCAACACATTTCACAAATCCCCAAAATGTCAATTTATCAAAAAACATATTCATAATTGTTTAAATAACATCTTGGATCCTCAAAAACATAACTCCATCTCGTGTGTACAATCAAGCCGACGCCTTCCTGTGAACTTGAGAAGTACCTGAAACACATAACACATAACACGGTAAGCATGAAGCATACTGAGTTCCCCAAAATACCACACACATCTCATTAGCCTCTCATGGCTATATCCTGAATAAGACCCTCCGGTCAATGTGTCTCAGTAGTACCCTCCGGTCCCACAACTCAGGCGGACCGTCCGATTCTAACTCAGTAAAGCTCAGAATAATACACAACATAAATCACAAAGACATAATGTAGGATATCAAAATACTCAATATAAGAACACAAGACCCTTCGGTCACACAAAATTACCACTCAAGGTAAGTATAGTGAGAAGACTCACCTCGTAAGCAAGCAAATAAACCTCATACATGAATCACCGATCTAGCCTCCGCCTAACGCATATGATAATTATCTCTAATTAACACTTAAATCACAACTCTAAATAAACCAAGCTATTTTCTCTCTTTAATCTCTTGGGATGGGTAAAAGACCATTTTACCCCTCCATTGTCTCCATATTCCCCATCTTGACCAAACCCTAAAGTCAACCGAAGTCAACACTCGAGTCAACAGTCCATGTTGACCTGACTCGTCGAGTGCATCTATGTGACTTGTCGAGTCCCCTCGTTCCTTCAGAAATGTCACGAAAATCCAACTTAAATCGTCGACTTATCTCATCAACTCGTCGAGTTACTCATGTCCAGACTCGTCGGGGAAAACCCTAGCCGACTCGTCGAGTTGGCTCATCAACTCGGCGAGTCCCTTAAGTCTATTTTCTCATTCATACGTTTTAAGGCAGAGTTACAACCCCAAACTCTAGATCTAGCCTCCCAAGGCAGAGATGCCACGTAAAGCTGCAAGCTTTACGTCCATGCACGACACTTAGGGTTTGAAATGGCAAAACAAGCTCGATTTAGAGTCCTAAGCATAAAAGCTCTCCTCTAGCTTGATAAATCATGGACCTTTGGGCTTAAGAGTCCTCACAAGGTCCAGATCTGAAGTCTCAATCTCTTGGCAATCTCAAACTACTCAAAGTCTCAAGGAAAGATAGAAAAAGCCCTAAAACTTCCTAAACATGAGATCTAATCAAAATAATGAGCAAGGGGGCGACTTTTACCTTCAAACAGAAGTTAAGGATTGATAAACACTGGATCCAATAGTCCCTTCTCATTCCAAGCCTTGATACTCTTCTCTTATCTTCCAAAAGTGCACTAGAATGCTTAAAGTTAGCTCTTCTTTCTCTCTTAGATCAATCTAAACGATTAGGTTTTCACACAGGGGAGTAAGGTGACATGGGAGGCAGAAATGAGGGCTTAAGGTCCTTTAAATAGGACATAAGCCTGGGAAATCAGGGTTTCCTCTCATAGTGCCAACTCGTCGAGTTGGTCGTAAAGCCCACGCGGCCATTTCCCTCTCTACTCGATGAATTGGAGCCTCCAACTCGTCGAGTTGCTCAATAAAAATCATGAAAATTCTAAAAATATTATACCTGGGAGTCAGGATGTTACAATTCTCCCCCAATAGAATCAAAATTCACCCTCAAGGTCATGCTCCAGAAACAACTTTGGGTACTGCTCCCGCATCTTGGACTCTGGCTCCCAAGTCCACTTCGATTCTCTGCGGTGCTCCCACTTCGATCCTCTGAGGTGCTCCCACTGTACCTTAACTAGTCGCACCTCCTTGTTACTCAGGGTCTTAACTGTTCTATCCAAAATTGCTAACGGTCTCTCAATATAATTCAGGCTTGCATTAACCTGAATGTCCACTAACGGTACAACTGTCGTCTCATCGGCTACACACTTCCTCAACTGAGACACGTGGAAGGTGTTATGAATCTGGCTCAACTCTACAGGTAGCTCCAACTGGTAAGCTACCTTACGCACTCGGGTGATTACCTTGAAAGGACCAATGTATCTAGGGCCCAGCTTGCCCTGTTCCCCGAATCAGATCACCCGTTTCCATGGAGGTACCTTCAGGAGGACAAAATCTCCGACCTGGAACTCTAGCTCGGATCTTCGCCGGTTTGCGTAACTCTTTTGGCCACTCTGTGTCGTCAGTAACCTCTGCCTGACCTGCTAAATCTGTTTGATCGTCTTAAGCACTATCTCAGTGCAACACATCACTCTCTTCCCCACCTTTCCCCAACAGATAGGAGTCTGAGACCTCCTCCCATATAAGAGCTCAAAGGGAGGCATACCAATACTGGAATGATGGCTGTTGTTGTACGAAAACTTAGCCAAGGGCAAATAAGTATCCCAACTTCCACCAAAGTCCATAACACATGCATGTAGCATGTCCTCAAGCGTCTAAATTGTCCGCTCACTCTGCCCTTCTGTCTGTGGGTGGTATGTGATACTAAAGTGCAAACGGGTACCCAACTCCTCATGAAACATCTTCCAGAACCTGGAAGTAGAGCGCACATCTTGATCTGACACCATCGATGTCGACACTCCATGCCGCGCTACCACCTCTTTCACATAACTCTCAACCAATTTCTCTGTAGAAGAGTTCTCACCGATAGCCAAAAAGTGAGCACTTTTTCGTCAACCAGTCCACAATCACCCCTATTGCGTCAACCCCACGTACACTCCTTGGTAACTTGCTGATAAAATCCATGGAAATATGTTCCCACTTCCACTGGGAAATCTCTAGAGGCTGCAACGGGCCATGTGGACACTGGTGCTTTGCCTTAACCTAGTGACATGTCAAGCGCCTCTCAATTACCCATGCCACATCCCTCTTCATATAGGGCCACCAATAATCTCTCTTCGGATCCAAATACATCTTAGTGGCCCTCGGGTGGATCGAGAATCTCGATCTATGTGCGTCCTCCATCAGTATGCACCGAGCTCCACCTGTATAGGGCACCCAAATCCGCCCACGGAAAGTCATAAGCCCTCGGCTATCTGTCTCAAACTCGGAAACCTGTCCGATCACTCGCCCCCTCTTGTGGTTCTCCAGTCTCAAGGCCTCCACCTGAGCCTCTCGGATGGTATCTAAGACTGAAGTCATCACCGTCATCCTCATACACACATCTCGGATCTGAGCACTTGCTGCTCTACGGCTCAAGGCATCGGCTACCACATTAGCCTTTCCTGGATGATACAAGATCTCGCAGTCTTAGTCTTTCACTACATCTAACCACCTCCTTTATCTCATATTAAGGTTGGGATGATCCATGAGGTACTTCAGGCTCTTGTGGTCCGTGTACATGGTACACCAGAATCCATACATATAGTGGCGCCAGATCTTGAGGGCGAACACCACCGCCCCCAGCTCCAAATCATGGGTAGGACACCTCATCTCATGAGGCTTCAACTGCCTCGATGCATATGCTATCACATGCCCCTTTTTCATCAACACCGCACCCATCCCTGTTATAGATGCATCACAGTAAACTACAAAGCCCTCCACTCCCTCAGGAAGGGATAACACTGGAGCTTCGCACAATCTCTGGCGAAGAGTATCGAATGAGGCCTGCTGCTCGGGGCCCCCAGGCAAAAGTAACACCCTTCCGGTTCAATTTGGTAAGAGGAACAACATTCTTGGAGAAATATCTGATAAATCTCCGGTAGTAGCCGCCCAAACCTAGAAAACTCCTGATCTCGAATGGGGATCTCGGCACCTCCCATCTCATAACCGCATCAATCTTGGCTGGGTCAACCAATATCCCATTCTGATTAATGAGGTGTCCTAGAAACTGGACCTCTTGTAACCAGAAGTCACACTTGGAGAATTTGGCATAAAGCCTCTCTGCCCTCAATACTCCAAGAATCTCCCGAAGATGTTCCTCGTGCTGCTCTCTAGACCTCGAGTATACCAGAATATCGTTGATGAACATAATCACCAACCGATCCAACTTGGGCATGCACACCCGGTTCATGAGATCCATGAACGTTGCCGGTGCGTTGATGAGTCCGAAAGGTATCACCACAAACTCGTAGTGCCCATAATGAGTCCTAAAGGTCGTCTTCTGGATATCCTCCTCGCAAACTCTCATCTGATGATATCTAGATCTCAAATCAATCTTGGAAAACCAAGATGCCCCTGCAACTGATCAAATAAATCGTCGATCCTCGGTAGTGGATAACGGTTCTTGACTGTCAGCTTGTTTAACTCCCGGTAATCGATGCACATCCGGTGTGAACCATCCTTCTTCTTGACAAAAAGGATCAGTGCTCCCTATGGTGAGCTACCCAGTCTGATAAAACCCTTCCTCAACAGCTCCTGGTGCTGTGAGGATAGCTCCTGCATGTCATGCGGCGCAAGGCGATAAGGTGCCTTGGCAATAGGCGCCGCACCGGTACCAAATCAATCCGGAACTCCACCTGCCTCTTGGGAGGCACACCTGGCATAAAGCCCATACAACCCTGATGTAGACTATGTCTCGCTCTGGCAACAAAGCAGAAAGCTGATCCAGATTTGGTACCCTTACCATACACCGTAAGCACTCCCCCGCTAGGGTCTCTTATGGTCACCATCTATCGCTCACAGTTAATCACAGCTCCAAATCGACTCAACCAATCCATGCCCACTATGACAAAAACATCACCCATCGCTATCGAAACCAGGTCTATCGGTAGCTCAACACCAAAAATCTCTAGTACACATCCCCGGAATACATCTGTGGAAAAAACCGCATGCTCGTCGGATATAGAAAACCTCAGAGGTCGACTCAACGCCTCACGTCTGATACTGATGGGACGACTAAAAGCTAATGAAACGAAGGATCAACTTGCATCCGAGTCAAATAACACCAAATCAGGTACATAACTCACAAGAATAGTACCTATATACAACACAATATAAGCACAACAAATCTCAAAATAACAGAAATAAGAAAATACGTACCAGCCACGACGTCAGGTGCTGCGTAAACCTCCTCCGCTGTCAGCTGAAAAGCTCTCCCACGAGCTCTCGGTGTCTCGACCTTCACTAGCCGACTGTCAATAGCACCTAAAGCAGCAGGAGTGGAACCATAGGCTGATCCTTAAATGAGCTGTGGGCACTCGGTCATCCGATGACCGGTCTGGTTGCAGTGAAATCAAACTGCAAACCCCTTGGGGCAATCCTTCCCCATGTGCCCCTATTTGCCACATTTGTAGCAAATCCCTGCCCGACATGATCCCTCGTGACTCTTGCCGCACTTGCCACAAGTGCGGCCCTTCTGGCCCCCAACTCTCGTATCAGTGGGCTTTTCCCGCTTCGTCGCCGGCTGCGACTATATCGATTTCCTATCTCTACCCGATGACTCCTCATCCTCTATGGTATGCAACTATAGCTCAATCTCCCTCCTCTTGGCATTGTTCTGAAGCTCATACAATGTCCAGTATGACGAGTTCGCCATGAACTCCCGTATTTCCCTCCTCAGTATGCTAAGATATCGGCTCACACGTGCCTGCTCAGTAGACACGTGCTCAGGGAAAAACAACGCCCTCTCATGGAACATCCTTGTGATCTCAATCACAGTTTCTGTCTTCTGCTTGAGAAACAGAAAATCCTGGGCTAACCATTCCCTCTCCACTGGGGAACATACTCATCTCAGAACAACTGTGTAAATCTATCTGATGTCAATGCAACATTATCTGTTAGATTAAAACTGGTAGTCACAAACTTCTACCAGTCCTTCACACCCACGCAAAGCTGGTTCTGCGCAAACCAAACTCTTAGGTGCTCAGGGCATGAACACGTGTAAAAACTGTTGGATTAGTGTCTAAGGCTGTAACTATATTTGGTAAGTACTTGACCCAATTGTGCATGGTCCTTTTGGGTTGCCTTCACCATAGCAACTTGACAGGGTGATTTAGAGAGAAGAGATATTATTATTAATGTATTATAAGGATAATATGTTAAAGGAATGATAATATTATTTGATTAATATAAGTCATAAATTAATTAGGAATTAATTTGGTGACTTAAAGAGATTAATTGAAGAAAGGGGTATAAACTGTCAAATGTGTGAAAGTTGTATTTTGAGCAGATAACCCTTATGGATAAGGGTTGGACAATTTTAGGGATGTGAATCACCTAGAAACCGTCCAAGGCCTTATCAAGAGGGGAATTGGATTGCTTTGAGGCTAAGTTATCCAATTAGGGTTTTAGGGTGAAACCCTAGAAGCTCACCAGTATAAATAGACCCTTGGGGTTGTGGAAATCGACACCCTTGTTATTGGAGTAAACGTAGAGCCGATTTACCTCTTCCTCATCTCTCTAAAATCATCTTCTTGCTAGTTGGTGTTTGTAAGCCATTAGAGGAGTGACATTTTTTACTCTAAGCTCCAAGAAGAAGAAGGTTTCAAGCAAGTAACTCAAGGTATTATTCTGGATCTATTTTCATATGTTTTATTTGTTAGTTTACATTAGATCTAGCCTTGAAAGTCTTGGATATATATTGCATGTTCAATTAGAGAAACCTAGACCCAAGCTATAGGGTTGTATGTGCACATAGGGAAAGTTCTTATGTCCATAACCCATCAAAAACACCCCTCAATGTCGGAGATCCATCTCATAGCAGCAATCGGATCCTGATTCCCATCAAACTCTGGTGGCTTTGTGTTACTGAACTCACAGAACAACAACGAGTCACCTCCTTGTGGCCTAGCAGCAACTATGGCTGTGGTGGCTGCAGCAGCAGCCTTAGTAACAGCAACATATCGCTCATCAAATGTCTCAATTAGTGTGGTCTTGATAGACCCAAGCATCTCCGGTATCGCCTCTCGGATAGCTGCGGCCACCTCCTCATGAATGATCCTACAGATCTCCTCGTCACTGGCACTACCGCCCTCGGGGTTGTGGCGTGTACCCACCATGATGTCTCTGAAACACAACACAAAAATCATCAGAGACTCGTTCGAGCATACTCACACTCGATTTTCCGCCCTCACATGCTCCTTAGTACCCTAAGGATTCTTACTTGGGATGCATACATATCCAGTATTTTCAGTAGTACGGGCCCAATACTACCTTCTACACCAACCAGTTTTCACCCCAAGTCCTCCTCCTAGGGTCCCAATTCACAAGTACTCTATCTCTCATGAATATCAAACTACTCTCTCAGTAGACCCCTCATATGCTCATCTAGGTATCTCTCTTAGATTATCTCTCGACTCAGAACTCTTTCTAAGTGATTCCTGCTAGATACTCTTACTCAACACATACTCCAAGCAAGTAACAGATAACATCGATCAATAGCATCTCCTAAGCTAAGACATCACAAATCAGGCAACCCTAGCCCTAAGATATGAAATACCTAGCCTATCCTCTAGCATGCATCCCTAATATCTCATGAATATCTCATAACACAAATAAGTAAGGGTATTTTGGGAAATCACCATTCGGGCTCTGGCTGATTGTACACACTGCTCCAACTCATTTTTCTCTTAAAACTCTTTCTCATTTTGGAAAAATCATTTCTTTTGAATATTTTTCTCAAATCCTCAGTTTGAGTCCAGACACATCCGAAGGTACATCCGAATCCCTCAAACTAAGGCTCTGATACCAACTTGTAACACCGTAAATTTTCAAACAAAATTTTCATTTTTAAAATCACATGAATCTCATCAACACATTTCACAAATCCGTAAAATGTCAATTTAACAAAACACATATTCATAATTGTTTAAACAAAATCTTGGATCCTAAAAAACATAACTCCATCTCATGTGTACAATCAAGTCGGCGCCTTCCCGTGATCCTGAGAAGTACCTAAAACACATACCATATAACACGGTAAGCACGAAGCTTAGCGAGTTCTCTAAAATACCACACACATCTCATTAGCCTCTCATGGATATATCTCTCATAAGACCCTCCAGTCAATATTTCTCAGTGGAACCCTCTAGTCCTACAACTCGGGCGGACCCTTCGGTCCTAAATCAGTAAAGCTCAGAATAATACACAACATAAATCACAAAGACATAATGCAGGATATCACAATACTCAATATAATGACACAAGACCCTCCGGTCACACAAAATTACCACTCAAGGTAAGTATAGTGAGAAGACTCACCTCGTAAGCAAGCAAATAACACTCGTACACGAATCACCGATCTAGCCTCCACCTAACACATACGATAATTATCTCTAATTAACACTTAAATCACAACTCTAAATAAACCAAGCTACTTTCTCTCTCTAATCTCTTGGGATGGGTAAAGACCATTTTACCCCTCCATGGTCTCCATAATCCCTGTCTTGACAAAACCCTAAAGTCAACCGAAGTCAACACTCGAGTCAACAGTCCATGTTGACCCGACTCGTTGAGTGCATCTATGTGACTTGTCAAGTCCCCTCTTTCCTTCAGAAATGTCGCGAAAATCCAACTTAAATTGTCGAGTTGTCTCATCAACTCGTCGAGTTACTCATGTCTAGACTCATCGGGGAAAACCCTAGCCGGCTCATCGAGTTAGCTCATTAACTCGGCGAGTCCCTTAAGTCTATTTTCTCATTTAGACGTTTTAAGGCAGAGTTACAATCCCAAATTTTAGATCTAGCCTCCCAAGGCTGAGATGCCACGTAAAGCTGCAAGCTTTACGTCAATGCATGGCACTTAGGGCTTGAAATGCCAAAAGAAGTTCCATTTAGAGTCCTAAGCATAAAATTTCTCCTCTAGCTTGATAAAGCTTGGACCTTTGGGCTTAAGGGACCTCACAAGGTCCAGATCTGAAGTCTCAATCTCTTGGCAAGCTCAAAATACTCAAAATCTCAAGGAAAGATGGAAAAATTCCTAAAACTTCCTAAACAGAAGATCTAATCAAAATAATGAGCAAGGGGGTGACTTTTACCTTCAAACAGAAGCTAAGGATGGATAAACACCGGATCCAACAATCCCTTCTTGTTCCAAGCCTTGATACTCTTCTATTCTCTTCCAAAAGTGCACTAGAATGCTCAAAGTTAGCTATTCTTTCTCTCTTAGATCAATCTAAATGATTAGGGTTTCACACAGGGGAGTAAGGTGACATGGGAGGCAGAAATGAATGCTTAAGGTCCTTTAAATAAGACACAACCCCGGGAAATTAGGGTTTCCTCTCACAGCACCAACTCGTTGAGTTGGTCCATCCAACTCATCGAGTTGATCGTAAAACCCACACGGCCAATTCCCTCTCTACTCGATGAATTGGGGCCTCCAACTCGTCGAGTTGCTTAATAAAAATCATGAAAATTATAAGAATATTATACCTGGGAGTCGGGATGTTACATGACGATTGGCTAACAGATCCCCGTACCGTCAATCATCAAGACAAAACCCAATTAACCATTTGGGTTTCAATGCATAACAATAAATCCACACTTGGGGTAAATGGACCATTTTACCCCTAACCTAGCTTGGTTCAAAACCAAGGCCCAAACTCATACTTTAAAGGCCCAAAAGCCAAATAATCAACCAAGGCCCAACATATGGACTAATTTTCCAAATTGGGACCAAACCTCTACATGGTCTTAGCTTAAGGCCCGACCATTTATTCTAGTCCAAACACTTGGCATTCCATTGGTCAAATATCTTATAATCATCAAGGCCCAATTATGGCCCAAATTTCCAAGTTGGGCCCATCTCCTCAAATGGGCCTTCCCTTTAAGCCCAACCACGTTCTTAGCCCAAAAATATCTGATTTCTGATGGTCCACCAAGGCCTAAAGTAAATTAGTCCAAGGAATGGCCCAAACCGAAGCCCACATGTGCGAAGCGCACTCTGACTGAGTACGTCGGGCGTACTCAGCTGTACGCAACGAGTACTGGGTTCGTAACCTGTACACTGTGCGTACTAGTTTGTACACTCAACATACTCTTCTGTTAAGTCCTTTTTGCTATTAAGAACTTAATGCTTCAAACAAATGTTCCATATCATAGATCTGAGCCCTATTTAATGTCTAAGCTCACAAAGTCATTGACTTGGTGACTTTGCATGTCCCAAATAAGCCCGAACTCCAAAAATTGCATCTTACTTCCATGAAAATGGCCTTAACTCTTACATGTGGTCAAAACACTAAAAAAGATTGCATGTTTATGATATGGACGAGCTAAAGGACCTCATATCTATTCTTCTTAAGCTTTGGAGTTGCTCAAACTCCCAAGAGGTGACTTATGAACTAGAAAGAGGACAATATAACAAACCCTAACTCAATCTAATGAATAAGATTGCAAGGTTAAGGCTTAATACATCCAGAAGCTCCTCGAGATGATTTAGATGTAGGATCTTGAAGCTCAATGCCACACCAAGCTTGCTCACTATCTTCTCTTTCGTGGATGATCTCTAAAATGGCCACCACTACACTTTCTAAGCTCAAGAAACACTCTCACAAGGAAATCTAAGGTTAAGGGACGAAATGGGGCTATAGAGACTTGTTAGGGTTTAGCCTCAATGACTTAAGGATTCTTATATAGGGTACAACCCTTGAATTTAGGGTTTTAATATATTAATAAATCATAACTTATACTATTCTCAAAAAGATTATCTATATAAATTGTTTGGGTGAAGTGCAACCCAAATGGACCATGTCGGGTCGGGTCAAGTACATCTCAAATATAGTTATGGACTTACACACCTTATCCAACATCAAGACGCTCAACACTATTATCAATTCCTTCCAGCCATAAAATGTAATACCCATAAAAATCATGTCAAATTTAAACTTTTAAAAGTGAGAGATGTACAATCACGCCTTTGCCTTGCCACGATCCCCTGATGTACCTGAAACAATAAACTGAAATTGTAAGCCCGAAAGCTTAGTGAGTTACCCCCAAAATACCAATTCCATACAAATATAACCATATCATATAAACATATAAGCAAACAACATGCATAATGAGCCTTCAGCCTGACTGGACTGGTATATGGGTCAACACAAAATTATCGAGGGGCCCAGATATCGCTTCTAATCCAAGAAGGAACATATACAGTTAAAGGAATGATAATATTATTTGATTAATATAAGTCATAAATTAATTAGGAATTAATTTGGTGACTTAAAGAGATTAATTGAAGAAAGGGGTATAAACTGTCAAATGTGTGAATGTTGTATTTTGAGCAGATAACCCTTATGGATATGGGTTTGACGATTTTAGGGATGTGGATCACCTAGAAATCGTCCAAGGCCTTATCAAGAGGGGAATTGGATTGCTTTGAGGCTATGTTATCCTTTTAGGGTTTTAGGGTGAAACCCTAGAAGCTCACCAGTATAAATAGACCCTTGGGGTTGTGGAAATCGACACCCTTGTTATTGGAGTAACCCTAGAGCCGATTTCCCTCTTCCTCATCTCTTAAAAACATCTTCTTGCTAGTTGGTGTTTGTAAGCCATTAGAGGATTGACATTTGTGACTCTAAGCTCCAAGAAGAAGAAGGTTTCAAGCAAGTAACTCAAGGTATTATTCTAGATCTGTTTTCATATGTTTTATTTATTAGTTTACATTAGATCTAGCCTTGAAAGTCTTGGATATATATTGCATGTTCAATTAGAGAAACCTAGATCCAAGCTATAGGGTTGTATGCGCACATAGGGAAAGTTCTTATGTCCAAAACCCATCAGTGGTATCAGAGACATGATTGGTTTCAATTGAATATGATGCTTAACTGTTTTGCGTGCTGGAAATCGTTTTTCTTTACCTCTGTCCGACCCAACTCGGCGAGTCAGTGTTTGGACTCGGCGAGTTGGACCTACTCGGCGAGTCCAAAGCTTGACTCGGCGAGTCCGAGCGTCAGACAGAGGATAATTTGGGATTTTATTGCTGTTTTGTCTTGGATTGATACCTAAATCGTTTTATTATGTAAAAATTTGAATTTTAACTTAATTTAATGATTATCCTTGACATAAATATAGATAATTTCAAATCTTTTAAGTATTGATTATTTATGTGATAAATATGGACTATTTAAGATTATTTGGTAATTATCTAATGACTAAAATTGGATTAGGTCAAATATAGATAATTATGAAATTAATCGTTTAATTTGAATTATTTGTTATTTGATCCTATTGTTTTGAAAAGTTCAATATGTATCCCGAAGTTTTGAAATTTGAATTTTGTGATTAATAGTTTAATTTAGAAGAATTTAAATTTCAACCCCTAGAGTTTTACAAGTTTAAAATTCAACCCTACACTATTATATTATTAAAAGCTTAATATATATATATATATATATATATATATATATATATATATATATATATATATATATATATATATATATATATATATAAGTAAAATTAAATTGCTAGTCTTACCGTTAGTAGGCCTCATTCACGAAGCCGGTCTATAAGGTGGGTATAAGGTTGCTGCCTATAAAATAGCGCTTAATGGGTGTACACTCACACCCACCGCTTGCTTGACCGGTGGAGGGTCGTTAGCCGAACGGTTAGGATAGGGCAACTCTCTCTCCTCATTAATAAGTATAATGAATCTATAAAGTAACTAAACTATTTTATAAAATTTCCAATCTTAGTTACTTTAGGTAACGTGAATTGATGCAATCCCATGAAATTGCACTTTGCACCCTTGTTAAGAAGTTAGTAGAGCGTGTGTGGTTTACCGGCACACTAATTGGTTCTAAGAAAAGGTGGCAAAGGGTGATTCATTGTTTATCATAGTTCGATGGAGCGTGTGTGGTTTACCGGCACATCGAATAGATGATTGTAACAATGAAGGCGCCATGTAAATTTGAATGGTAATTCACACCCACTTTGTGATCTTCGGTATCCCAATCACAAACTAGAGGGGCATATCGAGATTTAAACATCCCATTGAAAGGTTCAATGAATCTCAAAGAAAATCTAGGAATTCTCAATAAAATTTAAGGTTATGTTTTCAAGGTGAAGAATTAGTGAATCGTCATTCACTTACCTCCAAATTATTTGCATGTTGGATTATGACATCCCTTTTCTAATATGTAAATAATGTTGTTGGGTCCTAGACCTAATTTTTCATTTTTGGGTGTTTAATTAGGGATCCAATTCTATTCAAACTTTGTCCTTTCTATTTGTAGATGTCGAACGCAAACAACGCTGCTGCTAACTCATTCACGTTAATGAGTCTTTGCCAAAAGGTGACCTTCGATGGTACGAACTTTAGCGAATGGATAAGATACATTCGCACCTTTGCACGCTACGAGGACAAAGAGTATGTCCTCGACGAAAAGCTCGAGAAGGTCAACCCGGAAATCGCTACTCCCGAAGAGATGGCTGTCTTTGAGACACAGGAACGTGATGCAACGAAAGTCCATTGCATCATGATAGCCACTATGAACCAAGAATTCCATAAGTCCTATGAGGATATGTATCCCTATGAAATGCATTAAGAATTGATGGAGAGATACCACCAAAGCGCGAGTCAAGAGCGCTACGAGATCATCACCAACATGATCACCGCTAAGATGGGAAATGGAGAATCGTTAACCGTGCACTTGCAAAAGATGCAAAGATATGTCGATCGTCTTCGCAAGTAAAATGTTAACTTTGGGGAGGATTTGGCCATCTACATTGTTCTTCACTCCTTGCCTTCATGCTATAACCAATTTAGGATGACCTACCACATGAACAAGGAAGAGGTCAACCTAAATAAACTCCAAGGACTGCTTAGAGCAACCTAAAGGACAAGTCTGTTGCACCAACTCCCGCACCAACCGCTATTCCTGTTTTGGCTATAGGGCAGGGAAGGGGCAAGAAGAGGAAGGCTCCGTCAAAGAGCCACCGCAAGGGAAAGTCCCAAGATGGTTCCTCTTCTAGTGGGACCAAGGTTGATCCCGCTAAGCCCAACCCTAACCCGAAGGAGGCCGAGTGCCATCATTGCCACAAAATATGGCATTGGAAGAGAAGTTTCCCGAAATATCTGCAATCCATCAAGGATTTAAAGATCAAGCCATCTTTTGCAGGTATATACACAATTAAATCTAACAATTCACCTCATACTATTTCTTGGGTTCTTGATACAGGATGTGGTTACCACATTTGTTCTGATCTGCAGGGACTAAGAAGAGATAGAGATGTGGAGCAAGGAAGAATAAATCTAATCATGGGGAACAGAAGATCGTCGCCTGTTACCAAGATTGGAGTGTATTCTTTAGTACTTAGTAATGGATTAGGTTTAGATTTAAATAATTGTTGCTACTCGCCAGATATGGCAAGAAACATCATTTCATTTCATGGTTTGTTTAGACAAGGATTTAGATATTCGTTTAATAATATGAATGGTTCTATTTATGCTTATCTAAATGGTGTTTTATACTTTGAAGCAATGCCTTGTAATGGAATTTATGAAACTGTTATGGTTGTAGATAACCTAGGAAAAGATGTGTTGTGTATAGATTCTTCCAATAGTATGGATAAAGCATCTTTGTGGCATTGTCGTCTTGGACATGTCAACAAGAAGCACATAGCCCAACTCCAAAAGGATGGAGTGTTAGAGTCATTCGACCTTAGGGAAGATGACACGTGTGAGTCTTGTTTACTTGGAAAGATGACCAAGTCACCCTTCACTGGCACTTGTGAGAGGCGTGGGGGTTTATTGGATCTCATACATACCGATGTATGTGGGCCCTTTAGATCCACCACAAAGGATGGAAACCGCTTCTACGTGACTTTCACCGATGATTATAGTAGATATGGGTATATTTACTTAATCAAGCACAAGTCTGAAATGTTTGAAAAGTTCAAAGAGTTCAAGAGTGAAGTGGAGAAACAATTGGGCAGGAAAATCAAGATGCTTCGATCCGATCGAGGAAGAGAGTACCTAAGTCTTGAATTCCACGACTATCTCAAGGAATGTGGAATAGTTTCACAATTGACGCCACCTAGGACACCGCAGTTAAATGGTGTGGCAGAAAGGCGCAATCGAACCTTGTTAGACATGGTTCGTTCAATGATGAGTCGTGCTTTGCTACCTATATCATTTTGGGGGTATGCCTTAGAGACTTCCGCCCATATCCTTAACCGAGTCCCTACAAAGAAGTTTGCTAAAACACCTCACGAGATGTGGACAGGAAAAGCTCCCTCGTTGGCACATATCAAGGTTTGGGGTTGTGAAGTTTTCGTAAGACGAGAAGCTCATGACAAGCTCGAACCCCGTAGTGAGCGATGTATTTTCATCGGCTACCCACAGAAATCCTTTAGATATCTCTTCTATAGACCAAGTGACAATGTTGTCTTCGTTGCGAGGAGAGGGGTTTTGGGGGAAAGAGAACTCATAAACCAAGGAGGCAGTGGGAGGCAGATCGATCTTGAAGAGATTCAAGAGTCGAGTGATGAAGGAACCTCTACCACTGGCAATCAACCCGAAGAGGAAACTCCGGTTGAACCAATTGACGAGTCATTACCTCTTAGACATTCCAAAAGAGTTAGATTTCAACCCCAGTTGTATGGTTTTCATATTACTACCGAAGGGGACACGTATATTAGTGATAGTACACTAATAAATCTAGATGAACCTAATTGCTATAAGGAAGCCATGGCAGGCCCAGAGTCTACAAAATGGAAAGAGGCGATGGACAGCGAGATTCAGTCCATGTATGACAACCAAGTTTGGAATTTGGTTGACAATGTGCCCGGACATAAGACGGTTGGGTGCAAATGGATCTTCAAGAAGAAGACTGACGTGGATGGGAATGTGCACACGGATAAGGCGCGATCGGTGGCGAAGGGCTTTACTCAAACTCCCGGAGTTGACTATGATGAGACCTTCTCACCAGTTGCGAAGATAAAATCTATTAGGGTGATGCTAGTTATAGCCGCATTTCATGATTATGAGATATGGCAAATGGATGTCAAAACCGCTTTCCTTAATGGGAAGTTGGTTGAGGATGTTTACATGGCCCAGCCAGAGGGTTTTATCGATCCGAAGCATCCAAATAGAGTGTGCAAGCTTGAGAAGGCCATTTATGGACTTAAGCAAGCATCTCGCAGATGGAATCTTTGCTTTGATGAGAAAGTTAAAGAGTTTGGATTTGTACGAAGCAAAGATGAATCATGTGTATATGTCAAGGCCAGTGGGAGTATAGTTAGCTTCCTCGTTTTGTATGTCGATGACATACTGCTTATAGGAAACGACATCCCGACTCTGCAGGAAGTTAAGTCCTGGCTCGGGAAGTGTTTCGCTATAAAGGACCTCGGAGAGGCTTCCTATATTTTGGGAATAAGGATAGTGAGAGAAAGAAGTAAGAGACTAATAGGACTTAGTCAGAATACTTACTTAGATAAGGTACTAAAACGTTTTAGTATTGAAAACTCGAAGAAGGGAGAACTACCGATACAAAGTAATACTAAATTGAGTAAGACTCAAAGTCCGAGTACCGAAGCCGAGATAGCTGAGATGAGCCGAGTACCTTACGCTTCCACAGTTGGCTCGATCATGTATGTTATGACTTGTACTCGACCTAATGTGGCCTTTGCTTTGAGCATGGTCAGTAGATATCAAGGGAATCCTGAAAGAGCGCATTGGATTGCGGTCAAGAACATCCTTAAGTACCTTCGGAGGACCAAGGAATGGTTTCTAGTCCTCGGAGGGAGTGATGAATTAAAGGTGCGAGGGTATAGTGACGCCAGTTTCCAGAATGACAGGGACAACTACCGTTCGCAGTCGGGATGGGTCTTTTGTTGGATTAATGTCTAAGTCCATAACTATAATTGGTAAGACTTGACCCGACCCGACATGGTCCATTTGGGTTGCATGGCATCATGCATTTGGATAGGCTATAATGAGAGAAATAACACTTAAGGTTGGTTAATATATTATAAGTTCTAATATATTAATAGGATTGTTTAATTAGTATTGATCAAGAATTAATCTAGGATTAATTAAGTGATCAAAAGAAGACTAATTAAATATATGGGTTGATTGTGTAAATCATCCATACTTATATAGTGGGCTAATGCTCCATGGATTATCTAGTTGGGCTAAAACCCATATGATGCTTCATGGATGCTCCATGGTGTTTTAGTACCCATGGATCACGGAAATGAAAGGCCATGTCAATTAAGGTTTACATGGTGTAACCCTAACTATATATGCATCTTATTCTTGACCAAAATTGGCCACTAGTGTGTGTAATAGAAGGGCTAGCCGATTTCATGAAGTGTAGAATTCTCTCAAGTTATTCCAAGTGTATTTGGTGTTGTGTGAACCATTTGAGGTGTCACACTTGAGGCACTTGGCACTCAAGCTTCATGAAGACATACTACATCAAAGAGGTATGTATTCTATCTTGTTATATTCATTGTTTCGTATGCTAGATTAGGATAATACCTTGGATGTTCATATTTGCATGTATAATAGATAAAACATAGATCCAATGTATTTAGGGTTGTATGTACACTTAGGAGTGTTAGAATGCTCAAAACCCAACAGTGGTATCAGAGACCGGTTTGTTTTCAATTATACTTGATGCAAATTGCTGAAAAAAGCTGAAAAACTCGATTTTCTGGCTTTCTGGGCACTGGACTCGCCGAGTCCACTGATGAACTCGCTGAGTCCATGAATAAAATCACCCTACTCGTCGAGTAGGTTCATGCACTCGACGAGTAGGAGCCCCAGACAGCATATTTTCGAGTTTTTTTTTTGGGTGGAATTGGACTAGGAACATTACCCTAAGATGTTTTTGGACTTATAAACTTGTTTTTGATGTGGTAATGTTCATGCTAATCCAATTTCAAAGATAATTGTCAATAGATTCATTTTTTGTATTAGTTTAAGGTTTAGACTAATTACATGAAAAAGTTTGATTTGAATTATCTTGTTCTTATGAGTTGCTTAGATTAATAGAAAAGTTGTGTGAAATAGTTGATTTCAATCCATTTTAATCTAAGAGTTGATTCAAAAGTGTGTTTTTGTAACTTGTCCTCAAGTTATATGAAAAGTCACATTTAAGAATCATAAAACTCATAAAAGTTGGAAAAGGTTACAAAATGAAGAGTCTAGTTCTAATTAAATGGTTTTATGACTCCATAACTTGTCCTCAAGTTATGGAGGACCAAGAGTCTCTTCATTAAATAATAAATAAATAAAAAGTGTAACCTTAATTAATTCCATAAGTTATAAAATAAAGAAAAGTTAATTCTTTTATTAGTTTAAAGTCTTCCATAACTTGTCCTCAAGTTATGGAACTTGAAAAGTTTTTGGATTAAAACTACTTTAAACACATAAGTTATGGAATTAATTAGTTTTGAATAGTTTCAAAACTTGCCCTCAAGTTTTGGAATTTGTAAAGTTTTCTCTTATGAATACTTTAATTCCAAGTTAGCCCTTAGAAATTTAAATGTTAAAATTCAACCCTTATACTTTATAATATTATAAGTTAATAATATTTATATATATGTATAAGAGTAAAGTCAGTCTTACCGTTAGTAGGCCTCATTCACGAAGCCGGTCTATAAGGGGGGTATAAGGTTACTGCCTATAAAATGGCAGTTTAATGGGTGTCCACTCTCACCCACCGCTTCCTTGACCGGTGGAGGGTCGTTAGCCGAATGGGTAGGACAAGGACTATAATTCTCCCTTCATTAAAAGTATTAATGATAAATACCAAGTAACTAAACCTTTTATAAATACTCAATCTTAGTTACTTAGGAAAATGTGAATAAGGTGCTAATCCATGAAATTACACTTTGCACTTTGTTTAAGTCGGTTAGTGGAGCGTGTGTGGTTAACCGGCACACTAACTTGTATTTAACAAGGTAGGCAAAGGGTAACTTAATGTTTATCATAGTATCGATAGAGCGTGTGTGGTTAACCGGCACATCGATTGAGGGGTAAACACTTAAGGGTACCAAGTAATTTGCATGGTTACTTCACACCTTGTTTTGTGATCCTCGGCATCTCAATCACAAAACCTAAAGGGCACACTTGAGATTGAAACATGCCATTGAACAGTTCAATGAATCTCAAAAGATCTAGGAGCTTCAAATCCAATTAAAACCTATTAATACATTTCGTTTATCTTGGTGGAAATTGGTGAATCGTCATTCACCTACCTTCAAATATTTTATAGCTTGGATTACGACATCCCTCTTCTAAGTTATAAAATAGTTTGTTGGGTCCTAGACTTAATATTTCATATTGGGTGTTATATTAAGGACTTTAAATCAACTATCTTGAATATCTCCCAAAAGATGTCTGGTTTAGACATTTATGATCTTCCCAAATCTCTTGAAACAAGCTTTCCTAAATGAAGATGATGTCCCATGGAAATCATACTTCTTTCACCTCCTCCAATTATTCTCCCTAACCCACGAGTTCAAGGTCACTCAAGCCCTATTGGCAAGGCAAAGTCTAGGTGTGATCACATCTTGGAGATGTAGTCACATATTGACAAGCCGGGAGAGTTGGGTGTCAAAGTCTTGAGAAATTTGGTGGTCCAATCACTTTCTAAGTCACATAGTGAGCTCCTTTGGGAATCCTATGAAACAGACTATGACAAGACCGTTAATGATCTTATCTATTTGCTAAGATCAACTTCCTAAAACTTTATGGACATTGACAATAATGACATTGGATATCCAGTAAAGCTCTTTCTTCCCAATGGAAAGGGATCGGCCATAGTCAACTCGGTTGACCAAATGGTAAAGAGAGAGGATAAGTCTGAGATAGTCTCATTATCAAGGGTCCATTGCCAAAGGAATGGAAATTAGTTGCGAAGCTGCCTGATTTTACCTAAGGATTTTTGACTCTACTTCAGGTAAAATCCACTATCTAACTCTGCTAAGTTTCTACTCTGAGATTCTTGATACATGATGTGACTGGGTCACATGGTGATGTTTTAAGAATCAAAGAAAAGTAAAGAAACTTAAAGAAAGAATATGTTGAATCTGATTGCGTAGATCAATTTCTATCGCATAGTTTGAAGATTGGATTCTTGAGCTACTTCTTAGGAGTTATGATATTTATGCTTAGGAATAGACAACAACAAGTTCTCATATGGATTGTAAGGATAAGTTTTTCCGCAAAGTTTTTAAAATAAAAGGAAAATTTCTGATTTTATTTATTTTAAAATATCCTTACAATGGCATCTGTGAAAAATTTTGTTGCTTATAGGATTCCATTAATAGCAAGAGTGGAAATATGAAATTGATTCTTTCATTTGTGGTAATGTCTAAATTTACCAAATAAGGAAAGATTCTCATCACCCAAGTTTCAATTGGACTGGAACTTGGAATCTTGCAAGTTGTATAGCATGATGAATGAGAACTTTCAAGTATTGGAAAATTAAGACTAATTACTTGTTCACATGGATGTGTGAGTCAAGTAATGGACTAAGGGATTGAGTACACATTCTTGTGCACTGATTAAGTCCACCACAAAAGATCGATAAGACTATTCGTCATAGTTTACTAAAGCTCAGTAAATATGATTATACTTACAAGCTTAAGTGTAATTCTGAGACATTGGAAAAGGTTCCAATGTAAGGCAAAGCGAATAAGAAGAATCAACTTAGGCAGAAAGATAAAACTTTCTCAAATCTGAAAAGATGGGAGAATACTTTAGTATCAGTTTTGTGATCATCTTAATGATTAAGAAACCATAGCACAATTAGTTCTCTAAGGAAGTCTTAGTGCATTCTTATGACTAAGAAGAGGAACTTGAATTGTTGAAATGGTTAAATAAGGAAGATGAGTCATACTTCATTCTAATACAAGTCTTAGAGTCATACTCCAAGATTGTAATTTGAGTGACATGTCTTAAAGAAGGTTTAAAACACTTGTCAAATGTAAGAGTAAAAGTTTTCTACTCTTGTACATTTGAAATTGGTAAGTTGTGATGTTTTGGATAAAACAAAGACCAACATAGGCCAATTGTGTGAAGTGTTTGTCTTGATTAGAATCCACACTATCTCTTGAATATCTGACAAGAAAGTCTTATATGTCAAGAGGACAGTGGGAGTCTTAAAGGTCTTGAAAGTCTCAAGAACTAATCAAGAATAAAACATGACGTTCTTCACTAGCACACGAATTGAGGTTTATAACCTATCGTGTTGACATATTCTGTGACCATTCCAGTTAAAGTTGGCTTTGCAGATGAGTTCTTAGAGTTCTTAATTTGTTGCACAACAACTTGGAAGCAATGGCAGGCCCTTGAGCTGCCAGGTGGCAAGAAATTAAGAATGAGTTCAGTCCATATGAGTTTGGATTTGTCATTATCCTTGTCTTGTGACTATGGTTTTGACAATTCACATGGATAAGAACACATACACCAGTAAATCTAAGTGTCATAAGGTTTCTCTCCGATTCATGAAAATGATGGTGAGGAAACACTTTCACTAAGTAGATTTTAGCTAGATAGCAATTGTAATATTTGTATTCTCAAAGTCGTTAGTGGAGCGTGTGTGGTTTACGGGCACACTAACCTGGACTTGTGAGAAGTGGCAAAAAGGTCTAACCATTATGATTACGACATCCCTCTTCATAATTGTTTAGACACACAAGTGTGCTATCTAAGGGAAGGTGTATGATTTTGATAAAGTTTTATCAAAACAATCTACTATCAGAAATCTGAACTTTGGTAAGAAAGTCAGCTGATTTCTGAGTATATGTCAAAAGCTAGTGGGAGCATAAGTGTTATGCTAATAATCATCATGTTAGTGGGAGCATGATAATTATGATAAGTATTGCAAGTTATCAATGTTAATTATAGAAAACAAAAGGTTTCAATTGGGAAAAAGTTGTTTTGCTATAATTAAGGGAGACAAAATTATACTTCATCTCAAATCTATAAGCTTAGATCGTGAGGTTTTAATCATTTAGTCAAGGATATATATATATATATATATATATATATATATATATATATATATATATATATATATATATATATATATGAATTTCATGTTGGAATGGCTCAACATAAGGAAATTTTGTATATGGGTCCATTATTTGCGTTCTAAAATTCGATTATGATTACGACATCGCTTTTCATAATTTGAATTATGAGAACTTGACAAATTGAAATGGAAATGTTATAGCAAAAGACTGGTTTAGTCTTTATGTGAGACATCATGAATCGTGTCCCATATGCTTCGGATATTGGATCAATTACATGTGTTATATTTATCCTTTCTAAAATTTTCCAAATTCCTAGGGCATTAAGAAGGGAAAAGGTCTAGAATTGGATATGACTAAAAGGATTAAACAATTGTCGTGGACAATCTAAGGTTTACCAAATATTGGTTGCTCAAGGACAGTTGGAAGTATAGTGATAGTCAAAATGGAATCTGGAAATGTTTCAAAGTTAGAAAGTATTCAATCTGTGTAAGATTAGGAAACTTAATGCAAGAAGGATGTTTCCAAGGAGTTGATATCCTTTGGAATGCTCTGTAGTGGTTGTTGTCAAGTCTTTCTGACTTTGTGCATAATCATTACAAGAAGATCAATGCATATAAGTTTAGAATCTAACAGATTTCAGTAAATGGCATGAATTTGGAATTCTTGCACTTGCAGTAAGGATTTGGGACTGTGAAAGAGGATCATTAGAGTTATGTTCAATTGATCTAATTCACAAAGTGAAGATCATAGACAAGCATAGTATGCATACTTGGTGTGTGGCATGACTAGTGTTATGAAAACATAATGTACATGCTTGGAGCATGGGACTACTATTGTTTTAAATTCAAGAATAAAGTTGATAGCTGAAACAATATACAATGAATAATGTGTAATCATATGGTGATAAATAAAAGGTGTTTTATTTATATTCATAGATTTTGATACCATATTAGATTCTATTATTATTGTGTTTCATTTTGCATGTTTTGACTTCCAGAATAACTAGTTTGTTCTTCCTGAATGACTAAGCTATTCAAATCATCCAAAGTCGGTCATATGTTGGAAGTAGATATCAATTAAGACTGTCATGGGTTGGCTTTTAGAGGTCTAAGATGTTGGATAAAGGGCTACAACACTCATGAGTGCTCATAAGTTCTGAGTATTGGATTCAACCTGCGCTCATTGGAATCACTTCATGGATTTTATCACGAGTGATCATGAGACAATAATATCTTATATTCTTCAAACCTAGAGATATGAGTTGTTACTATGAGTTGATAGTACATTGATTGCACGAAAACGCATTGGTAACTCGATGTTATAAAACGTGTCTTTGTGTATGATTCAACAAGTAGTAGAACAAGCCATATGAGTCGAAGTTTATCCATTCCTTTTTCCTTCGGGATAAAAGCGATATCTGTGGGCCCCTCGATGATTTGATGATGACAAATGGAAGTGCTCGGCCGGGCCAGGACTGATTTGATTTGTTCAATTAGTCAGTCGTCATAAATCGGAAATTGGGAAACAATAAATGGACAGAGAGAATGATTATAATCCATGTCTCAGTCCATACGATATCTAGAATGGAGGAATATATGATCCCTTATCTAATGGACAAGTCATTGACAAAGGTCAGAGTTCATCGGCAAGGTCAGAGTTCGACAGAAGCTTTTGAGAGCTACGATTTCCAGTCGGTTCCTGAAGTCATACACAATAATAGTTTTAGACTTATCCAAGTGGGAGACTGTTGGATTAATGTCTAAGTCCATAACTATAATTGGTAAGACTTGACCCGACCCGGCATGGTCCATTTGGGTTGCATGGCATCATGCATTTGGATAGGCTATAATGAGAGAAATAACAATTAAGGTTGGTTAATATATTATAAGTTATAATATATTAATAGGATTATTTAATTAGTATTGATCAAGAATTAATCTAGGATTAATTAAGTGATCAAAAGAAGACTAATTAAATATATGGGTTGATTGTGTAAATCATCCATACTTATATAGTGGGCTAATGCTCCATGGGTTATCTAGTTGGGCTAAAACCCATATGATGCTTCATGGATGCTCCATGGTGTTTTTGTACCCATGGATCATGGAAATGAAAGGCTATGTCAATTAGGGTTTACATGGTGTAACCCTAACTATATATGCATCTTATTCTTGACCAAAATTAGCCACTAGTGTGTGTAATAGAAAGGCTAGCCGATTTTCATGAAGTGTAGAATTCTCTCAAGTTATTCCAAGTGTAT
The DNA here is from genome assembly GCF_002870075.4 of Lactuca sativa. Classification (NCBI taxonomy): domain Eukaryota; kingdom Viridiplantae; phylum Streptophyta; class Magnoliopsida; order Asterales; family Asteraceae; genus Lactuca; species Lactuca sativa. The sequence goes on along the minus strand of NC_056629.2, from coordinate 57,935,880 downwards.
TTGGTGTTGTGTGAACCATTTGAGGTGTCACACTTGAGGCACTTGGCACTCAAGCTTCATGAAGACATACTACATCAAAGAGGTATGTATTCTATCTTGTTATATTCATTGTTTCATATGCTAGATTAGGATAATACCTTGGATGTTCATATTTGCATGTATAATAGAGAAAACATAGATCCAAGGTATTTAGGGTTGCATGTACACTTAGGAGTGTTAGAATGCTCAAAACCCAACATCTTTACCCTTAATGGAGGAGCGGTGACTTGGAAAAGTTCCAAACAGGAAACTGTAGCTGATTCAACGTGCTAATCAGAATATATTGCAGCGAGCGAAGCGTCTAAAGAGGCAATATGGTTGAATAACTTCATTGGCGATCTTGGAGTTGTGCCTGCTATAAAGGAGCCCATGGAAATTTTCTGTGATAATGAAGGAGCGGTTGCCTTGACCAAGGAACCGAGGGATCATTGTAGATCTCGGCATATCGATAGAAAATATCACTTTATTAGACATCGAGTAGAGGAAGGACACCTCGTGGTTAAGAGGATATTATCAGAAGATAACCCAGCAGATCCGCTTACGAAGGGACTGAGCAGGGTTAAGCACTTGCAGCATGCTAGGAGTATTGGGCTGAAGGATGATATTAGTTTAGATTAGTTAGTTTTAGAAACATGTAATAGGTAAATGTAATTGACATTTGATGATTAAATAAAAGAGTATTGTTTATAAGTAAAGTTACTATCTTATGTTAATTGTTTAGCTATTGTTTCACTTTGCATGTTTTGACTTCCAGAATAATTGAGTTTATTAAGAATAATCGAATTATTCAAACTGTCCATAATCGTTCATATGCTGGAAGTAGGTATGAATGAAGATTGTCATGAATTGGTGTGTAGATTGTCAAAATGGTATTAGACATAGCAAAAGGTTGCTGCAACGTTCATGAGTGCTTATGAACAAGTTTTGAGCATTGGAATAAACCCGCACTTGCTAAAATCACTTTGGAGTGATCGCAAGACGATAATATCATATGGTCTTAAAACCTAGATATATGGTTTATTATTTCCTAATTGGTTGTACATTGATAATGCGAAACCGCATCAGTAAATTGATGTCATAAAACGCATTGTTCCGTATAGTTGATTAGTCGATAAGTAAATGCATATAAGTCGAAGTTTATCTGTTACTTTTATCCTAAGAGGGTAAAAGCGATATCACGGCCCCTCGATGATTTGATTTGACTTATGTGTCGGGCCCGGTCGGGACTGAATTGATGTGTTCAATTAAGTTCTATGTGGAATAAATCTGAGATCGAGAAAATAGTTGACGACAAGTATGACAATCGTCTGCACGATATCAAAACAGAGGACTGTACGATCCCTAATCTAAAGGACAGGTTACTGATAAGATCAGAGTTGACAGCGTCTTTGAGAGCTATGATTGATAATCGGATTGTGTTTGCGTTTATAGTTACTAGACTTATCCAAGTGGGAGACTGTTGGATTAGTGTCTAAGGCTATAACTATATTTGGTAAGTACTAGACCCGATTGTGCATGGTCCTTTTGGGTTGCCTTCACCATAGCAACTTGACAGGGTGATTTAGAGAGAAGAGATATTGTTATTAATGTATTATAAGGATAATATGTTAAAGGAATGATAATATTATTTGATTAATATAAGTCATAAATTAATTAGGAATTAATTTGGTGACTTAAAGAGATTAATTGAAGAAAGGGTATAAACTGTCAAATGTGTGAAAGTTGTATTTTGAGCAGATAACCCTTATGGATATGGGTTGGACGATTTTAGGGATGTGGATCACCTAGAAATCGTCCAAGGCCTTATCAAGAGGGGAATTGAATTGCTTTGAGGCTATGTTATCCAATTAGGATTTTAGGGTGAAACCCTAGAAGCTCACCAGTATAAATAGACCCTTGGGGTTGTGGAAATCGACACCCTTGTTATTGGAGTAGCCCTAGAGCCGATTTCCCTCTTCCTCATATCTCTAAAATCATCTTCTTTCTAGTTGGTGTTTGTAAGCCATTAGAGGAGTGACGTTTGTGACTCTAAGCTCCAAGAAGAAGAAGGTTTCAAACAAGTAACTCAAGGTATTATTCTGGATCTATTTTCATATGTTTTATTTGTTAGTTTACATTAGATCTAGCCTTGAAAGTCTTGGATATATATTGCATGTTCAATTAGAGAAACCTAGATCCAAACTATAGGGTTGTATGTGCACATAGGGAAAGTTCTTATGTTCAAAACCCATCAAAAACACCCCTCAATGTCGGAGATCCATCTCATAGCAGCAATCGGATCCTGATTCCCATCAAACTTTGGTGGCTTTGTGTTGCTGAACTCACGGAACAACAACGAGTCACCTCCTTGTGGCCTAGCAGAAACTATGGCTGTGGTGGCTGCAGCAGTAGCCTTAGTAACAACAACATATCGCTCATCAAATGTCTCAATTAGTGTGGTCTTGATAGACCCAAGCATCTCCGATATCGCCTCTAGGATAGATGCGGCCACCTCCTCATGAATGATCCTACAGATCTCCTCGTCACTGGCACTACCGCCCTCGGGGTTGTGGCGTGTACCCACCATGATGTCTCTGAAACACAACACAAAAATCATCAGAGACTCGTTCGAGCATACTCACACTCGATTTTCCGCCCTGACATGCTCCTTAGTACCCTAAGGATTCTTACTTGGGATGCATACATATCCAGTATTTTCAGTAGTACGGGCCCAATACTACCTTCTACACCAACCAGTTTTCACCCCAAGTCCTCCTCCTAGGGTCCCAATTCACAAGTACTCTATCTCTCATGAATATCAAACTACTCTCTCAGTAGACCCCTCATATGCTCATCTAGGTATCTCTCTTAGATTATCTCTCGACTCAGAACTCTTTCTAAGTGATTCCTGCTAGATACTCTTACTCAACACATACTCCAAGCAAGTAACAGATAACATCGATCAATAGCATCTCCTAAGCTAAGACATCACAAATCAGGCAACCCTAGCCCTAAGATATGAAATACCTAGCCTATCCTCTAGCATGCATCCCTAATATCTCATGAATATCTCATAACACAAATAAGTAAGGGTATTTTGGGAAATCACCATTCGGGCTCCGGCTGATTGTACACACTGCTCCAACTCATTTTTCTCTTAAAACTCTTTCTCATTTTGGAAAAATCATTTCTTTTGAATATTTTTCTCAAATCCTCAGTTTGAGTCCAGACACATCCGAAGGTACATCCGAATCCCTCAAACTAAGGCTCTGATACCAACTTGTAACACCGTAAATTTTCAAACAAAATTTTCATTTTTAAAATCACATGAATCTCATCAACACATTTCACAAATCCCTAAAATGTCAATTTATCAAAACACATATTCATAATTGTTTAAACAAAATCTTGGATCCTAAAAAACATAACTCCATCTCATGTGTACAATCAAGTCGGCGCCTTCCCGTGATCCTGAGAAGTACCTAAAACACATACCACATAACACGGTAAGCACGAAGCTTAGCGAGTTCTCTAAAATACCACACACATCTCATTAGCCTCTCATGGATATATCTCTCATAAGACCCTCCAGTCAATATTTCTCAGTGGAACCCTCCAGTCCTACAACTCGGGCGGACCCTTCTGTCCTAAATCAGTAAAGCTTAGAATAATACACAACATAAATCACAAAGTCATAATGCAGGATATCACAATACTCAATATAATCACACAAGACCCTCTGGTCACACAAAATTACCACTCAAGGTAAGTATAGTGAGAAGACTCACCTCGTAAGCAAGCAAATAAACCTCGTACACGAATCACCAATCTAGCCTCCACCTAACACATACGATAATTATCTCTAATTAACACTTGAATCACAACTCTAAATAAACCAAGCTATTTTCTCTCTCTAATCTCTTGGGATGGGTAAAGACCATTTTACCCCTCCATGGTCTCCATAATCCTTGTCTTGACAAAACCCTAAAGTCAACCGAAGTCAACACTCGAGTCAACATTCCATTTTGACCCGACTCGTCGAGTGCATCTATGTGACTTGTCAAGTCCCCTATTTCCTTCAGAAATGTCGCGAAAATCCAACTTAAATTGTCGAGTTGTCTCATCAACTCGTCGAGTTACTCATGTCTAGACTCATCGGGGAAAACCCTAGCCGGCTCATCGAGTTAGCTCATTAACTCGGCGAGTCCCTTAAGTCTATTTTCTCATTCAGACATTTTAAGGCAAAGTTACAACCCCAAATTTTAGATCTAGCCTCCCAAGGCTGAGATGCCACGTAAAGCTGCAAGCTTTACGTCAATGCATGGCACTTAGGGCTTGAAATGCCAAAACAAGTTCCATTTAGAGTCCTAAGCATAAAAGCTCTCCTCTAGCTTGATAAAGCTTGGACCTTTGGGCTTAAGGGACCTCACAAGGTCCAGATCTGAAGTCTCAATCTCTTGGCAAGCTCAAAATACTCAAAATCTCAAGGAAAGATGGAAAAATACCTAAAACTTCCTAAACACGAGATCTAATCAAAATAATGAGCAAGGGGGTGACTTTTACCTTCAAACAGAAGCTAAGGATGGATAAACACCGGATCCAACAATCCCTTCTTGTTCCAAGCCTTGATACTCTTCTATTCTCTTCCAAAAGTGCACTAGAATGCTCAAAGTTAGCTATTCTTTCTCTCTTAGATCAATCTAAATGATTAGGGTTTCACACAGGGGAGTAAGGTGAAATGGGAGGCAGAAATGAAGGCTTAAGGTCCTTTAAATAAGACACAACCCCGGGAAATTAGGGTTTCCTCACACAGCGCCAACTCGTGAGTTGGTCCATCCAACTCATCGAGTCGATCGTAAAAGCCACACGGCCAATTCCCTCTCTACTCGATGAATTGGGGCCTCCAACTCGTCGAGTTGCTTAATAAAAATCATGAAAATTATAAAAATATTATACCTGGGAGTCGGGATGTTACATGACTACTGGCTAACAGATCCCCGTACCGTCAATCATCAAGACAAAACCCAATTAACCATTTGGGTTTCAATGTATAACCATAAATCCAAACTTGGGGTAAATGGACCATTTTACCCCTAACCTTGCTTGGTTCAAAACCAAGGCCCAAACTCATACTTTAAAGGCCCAAAAGCCAAATAATCAACCAAGGCCCAACATATGGACTAATTTTCCAAATTGGGCCCAAACCTCTACATGGTCTTAGCTTAAGGCCCGACCATTTATTCTAGTCCAAACACTTGGCATTCCATTGGTCAAATATCTTATAATCATCAAGGCCCAATTATGGCCCAAATTTCCAAATTGGGCCCAGCTCCTCAAATGGCCCTTCCCTTTAAGCCCAACCACGTTCTTAGCCCAAAAATATCTGATTTCTGATGGTCCACCAAGGCCTAAAGTAAATTAGTCCAAGGAATGGCCCAAACCGAAGCCCACATGTGCGAAGCGCACTCTGACTGAGTATGTCGGGCGTACTCAATTGTACACAACGAGTACTGGGTTCGTAACCTGTACACTGTGCGTACTAGTTTGTACACTCAACATACTCTTCTATTAAGTCCTTTTTGCTATTAAGAACTTAATGCTTCAAACAAATGGTCCATATCATAGATCTGAGCCCTATTTAATGTCTAAGCTCACAAAGACATTTACTTGGTGACTTTGCATGTCCCAAATAAGCCCGAACTCCAAAAATTGCATCTTACTTCCATGAAAATGGCCTTAACTCTTGCATGTGGTCAAAACACTAAAAAGGATTGCATGTTTATGATATGGACGAGCTAAAGGACCTCATATCTATTCTTCTTAAGCTTTAGAGTTGTTCAAACTCCCAAGAGGTGACTTATGAACTCGAAAGAGGACAATATAACAAACCCTAACTCAATCTAATGAATAAGATTGCAAGGTTAAGGCTTAATACATCCAGAAGCTCCTCGAGATGATTTAGATGTAGGATCTTGAAGCTCAATGCCACACCAAGCTTGCTCACTATCTTCTCTTTCGTGGATGATCTCTAAAATGGCCACCACTACACTTTCTAAGCTCAAGAAACACTCTCACAAGGAAATCTAAGTTTAAAGGACGAAATGGGGCTATAGAGACTTGTTAGGGTTTAGCCTCAATGACTTAAGGATTCTTATATAAGGTACAACCCTTGAATTTAGGGTTTTCAATCTGACCCTCGTACGCCTAGTGTACCTTCTCGTACGCCCCACGTACGAGGCCGCACACCCCGTTTCAACCTCGCATATAAGCTATGTGTTCCTCCTAGCTACACCTCGCATAGTTCCTTCTCTTCGATACACCCTGCGTACCAATTTGGTACACCCAACGTACCAGGGCTTTCCCGAAAACCCTAATTCTTCCGAAGGCTATAACTTACTCGATAAAACTCTGATTCCAACCATTCATATATCCATAGAAAGGTATCAAGTGTTGGGTTTTGAGCATTCTAACACTCCTATGGTGTACATGCAACCCTAGAAACCTTGGATCTATGTTTTACTATGATACATGCAAATTTGTTTTTCCAAGGTCCTTAACCTAACTAGCATGGCATGAGGAACTTTTAAAACATAATAAGCTAGTAGAGTTACATACCTTTTCATAGTGGTTGATTGCTTGAAGTTTGAGAGCCTAGCACCAATAATATGGATGCCTCAAATGGAAGTCACAAATCACCACAAACCTTGGAAACTTGAGAGAATAGTAGCACTCTTTCTTGAAATTGGCCCTCTTAGTTCTCACACAATAAAACTAGTTGATTTCAAGTGCCAAGTACTCCTTTATATAGTGTGGTGGATTAGGGTTACATCCATGTAAACCCTATTACCCATGACTTTTCATTTCCATGAGATCCATGTGTTAAAGCTCCATGGACTATCCATGGCCTTACCATGCAAGCCTAGCCCATTCTAAATAAGCATTAGCCCACACTATATAAATACAAGAATCCATATTTAGTTAGTCACACTTTTGATCACCAAATTAATTCTAAATTAATTTTAGATCAATACTAATTAGATAATATGATTTCTTATTAATATATTAGAACTTATAATATATTAATAAATCATAACTTATACTATTCTCAAAAAGATTATCCATATAAATTGTTCGGGTGAAATGCAACCCAAATGGACCATGTCGGGTCGGGTCAAGTATATCTCAAATATAGTTGTGGACTTAGACACCTTATCCAACATCAAGACGCTCAACACTATTATCAATTCTTTCATGCCAAATTTAAACTTTTAAAAGTGAGAGATGTACAATCACGCCTTTGCCTTGCCACGATCCCCTGATGTACCTGAAACAATAAACTGAAATTGTAAGCCCGAAAGCTTAGTGAGTTACCCCCAAAATACCAATTCCATACAAATATAACCATATCATATAAACATATAAGCAAACAACATGCATAATGAGCCTTCAGCCTGACTGGACCGGTATATGGGTCAACACAAAATCATCGAGGGGCCCAGATATCGCTTCTAATCCAAGAAGGAACAGATAAAGTTCGACTCATATGCTTGTTCTACTACTTGTTGAATCATACAAAAAGGCACGTTTTATAACATCGAGTTACCAATGCGTTTTCGTACAATCAATGTATAACCAACTCATAGGCAACAAGTCATATCTCTAGGTTTGAAGACTTATATGATATTACCGTCTCACGATCACTCGAGATAAATTTCATGAAGTGATACCAGTGAGCGTGGGTTGAATCCAATACTCAGAACTTATGAGCACTCATGAATGTTGCAGCAACTCGTGCTATGTCCCATACCTTGGACATCTACAATCCAGCTTCATGACAGTCTTTATTCATATCTACTTCCAACATATGACCGACTGTGGATGGTTTGAATAACTTAGTCATTCGGGAAGAATGACCTAGTTATTCTAGAAGTCAAAACATGCAAAGTGAAACACAAGAATAGTAGAATCAAATATGGTCTCAAAACTTATGAATATAAATAGAACATATTTTATTTATCACCATATTGATTACACATTATTCATTGCATACCGTTTCAACTATCAACTTTATACTTCAATTAAAAAAAATAGTTGTCCCATGCTCCAAGCATGTACACTATGGTTTTTTTTTCTAAACACTAGTCATGCCATACACCAAGTATGCACACTAGGTTTTTTCAAACATTAGTTACGCCATACACCAAGTATGCACACTAAGTTTGTCTATGATCTTTACTCTGTGAAATAGATCGATTGAACATAATTCCAATGATACTCATTTCACCATCCCAAATCCTTACTGCAAATGCAAGAATTCCAAATTCCTACCATTTACCTAAGTCTGTTAGATTCTAAACTTATATGCATTGGTCCTCTTGTAATGATTATGCACAAAGTCACAAAGACTTGTCAACAGACATTACAGAGTATTCCAATTGAGATCAACTCCATGGAAACAAACATTCTTCTTGCATTAAGTTTTCTAATCATACACAGATTTAATGAATAACTTCCACCTATGGGAACATTTCCATATTTTCCTTTTGACTATTACTCCTGAACAAGAGTTGACTCTTTTCAGAATATGTCAATATGGTCCTTCCAAAATTAACACTATACTTTCAACTGTCCCTGAGTAACCAATCATTGGTAAGCCTTAGATTGCCCACAACAATTGCTTAATCAAATTAGTCATATCTAGTTCTAGTACTTTTTCCCTCTTAATGCTTTGGGCATTTGGAATAATTTAGAACAGATGAATATTATAGCACATGCAATCGATCCTATATCTGAAGCATATGGGACAGGATTCATAAAGACATGATCATAGACCAGTCTTTTGCTATAATATATCTATTTCTATTTGCCAAGTTCTCATAATCCAGATTATGAAAAGGGATGTCGTGATCATAATCGAATTTTAGAACGCAAATAATGGACCCATATATAGAATTTCCTTATGTTGAGCCATTCCAACATAAAACTCATATATACATATATATATATATATATATATATATATATATATATATATATATATATATATATATATATATATATATATATATATCCTTGACTAAAGATGATTAAAACCTCAATCTAAACTTTAGAATTGAAATGAAGTATAATTTCCTCTCCCTTAATTATAGCAAAACAACTTTTTCCCAATTGGAACCTTTTTTTTTCTATAATTAACATTGCTAACTTGAAACACTCATTATAATTATCATGCTCCCACTTGCATGATGATTATTATCATAACACTTATGCACCCACTAGCTTTGACATGTACTCAGGAATCAGCTGGACTTCTAGAAGTCAATATTTTATTGACCTTCTTACCAAAGTTCATATTTCTAATATAAGATGCTTTGATAAAACTTTATCAAAATCATACACATTTCCTTAGATAGAACACATGTGTGTCTAAACAATTTCAGAACTATGAAAAGGATGTCGTAATCATAGTCTCAATTGTTTAGACCTTTGCCATTTCTCACAAGTCCATGTTAGTGTGTCGGTTAACCACACACGCTCCACTAACGACTTTGAGAATGCAAATATCACAATTGCTATCTACTTAAAATCTACTTAGTGAAAGCGTTTCCTCACCATCATTTTCATGAATCGGAGAGAAACCTTATGACACTTAGATTTTATGGTGTATGTGTTCCCATCCATGTGAATTTGTCAAAACCATAATCATAAGACAAGGTTAGTGACAAATCCAAACTCTTATGGATTGAACTTGTGCAGTCTTAACTTCTTGCCACCTGGCAGCACAAGGGCTTGCCATTGCTTCCAAGTTGTTACGCAACCAATCGAGAACTCTCAGAACTCATATTCAAAGCCAACTTTAACTGGAGTGGGCACGGAAATAGGAATATGTCTACACGATAGGTTATATACCTCAAGTCGTGTGCTAGTGATAAACTATAGGTTTTTCTTCTTGATTAGATCTAGAAGCTTTTCAAGATCTTTAAGACTCCTACTGTCCTCTTGACATATAAGACTCACTTGCCAAATATTCAAGAGATAGTGCAGATTCTTTATCAAGACAAACACTTCACACAATTGGCCTTAGTTGGTCTTTGTTTTATCCAAAACATCACAACTTACCAATTTCAAATTTACAAGAGTAGGACACATTTTACTCTTTCATTTGACAAGTTTTATAAACCTTTCTTTAAGATATGTCACTCAAGTTACAATCTTGGAGTATGACTCTAAGACTTATTTTGGAACGAAGTATGACTAATCTTTTTGATTTAACCACTTCAACAATTCATGATTCATCTTCTTAACCATAAGAATGCACTAAGATTTCCTTAGAGGACCATTTGTGATATGGTTTCTTAACCATTAAGATGATCACAAAACATGATACTAAAGTACTCTCCCATATTTTCATATTTGAGAAACTTTTATCTTTCTGCCTAATTTGATTCTTATCATTCGTCCTGCAATATATCGAAACTTTTCCAATGTTTCAGAATTATACTTAAACTGGTAAGTATAACCATATTTACTCAACTTTAGTAAATCACGACGAATAATCTTATCGATCTTTTGTGGTGGACCTTGACCAGTGCAAAAATATGTGTACTGGATCCATTAGTCCTTCACTTGACTCACATATACATGTAAACAAGGAATTAGTCTTAATTTTCCAAAGATGAAAATTCTCATTCATCATACTATATAACTTGCATGATTCCAAGTTTCGGTCCAATTGAAACTTGGTTGTTGAGAATATTCTTTATTTGGTAAATTTAGACACTACCACAAATGAAAGAATCTAATTCACATTTCCATTATTGCTAGAACCATACAAACATCAGTTTTTCATAAAATTCCATTGCAAGGAGATATAATAAAATAAAATAAAAAAATTATTTATTTATAAATGCGGAAAAAACTTTTCCCTTACAATGCAACTTTAAAAGAAAACTATGCTATTACATATATTCTAGCAATTTATCATAACTCCTAAGTAGTAGCTCAAGAATCCGATCTTCAAACCATGTGATTGAAATCCATCTTCGCAATCAGATTCAAGATACTCTTTCTTTAAGTCTCCTTCCCTTTTCTTGATCCCGCCAAACACAAAAATGTAACCGAGTCACATTTTGTATTAAGAATCATCAATAAGGAACTTAACAGAGTTAGATAGTAGACTTACCTGAAGCAGAGTCAAACCTTTTTGATTTTTCCTTTTCTCTTAGATCTTTCAGGTAGTTAGGGCAGTTTTGCAACCAACGCCCCTTCTCTTGACAATGAAAACATGTAGACTCTTTAGGAATGGTACACGGGACTATCACAGACTTAGTTTTTCCCTTTACCATTTGGTCAACCGGGTTGACCAAGGCCGATCCCTTTCCATTGGGAAGAGAAAGCTTTTCTGGACTTCCAATGTTACCATTGTCAATGTCCATGGAAGTTTGAGAAATAGACCTTCCACCCATATTTGATTGACCATTGTGCCACATCATTTCTGACTCAGCAGTGTAGAGCAAATAAGATAGATCTATTAGGGTCATGTCGTGATCTGTCACATAGTAGTTATTAATGAACTCACTATATGACTCAGGAAGTGACTGAAGATCCCAGTCAATAGCCAACTTCCTTGGGACAACAACACCCATCATTCTCAACCTTTCAATGTGTGACTTCATTCCTAAGACATGAGTGCACACATGTCTTCCATCTTTATGTTTCATTGCTAGTAGGGCTTGAGTGACCTTAAAATTTTCCAATCTTCAAGCTTGTGGGTCAGGGAGAATAAATGGAGGAGGTGGAGGTAGAGAAGTATGATTTCCATGAGATTTGCGAAGATCATAGTTGTCTAAACCAGACATCTACAATGGGAGATATTCAAGTTAGTTGATTTAAGTCTTTAATATAACACCCAATATGAAATATTAAGGCTAGGACGCAACACAATATTTTATAACTTAGAAAAGGGATGTCGTAATCCAAGATATAAAATATTTGAAGGTAGGTGAATGATGATTCACCAATTTCCACCATGAAAAAATGAAATAAATTATTAGGTTTCAATTGGTTTTGAAACTCCTAGATTCTTTGAGATTCATTAAACTTTTCAATGACAGGTTTCAATCTCGAGTGTGCCCTTCAGGTTTTGTGACTGGGATGACGAGGATCACAAAACAAGGTGTGAAGTAACCATGCAAATTACTTGGTACCCTTAACGTTTACCCCTCAATCGATGGGCCAATTAACCACACGCGCTCCATCGATACTATGATAAACATTAAGTTACCCTTTGCCTACCTTGTTAAGTCCAGCTAGTACGCCGGTTAACCACACACGCTCTTCTAACCGACTTAAGCAAAGTGAAAAGTGTAATTTCATTGGTTAGCACGTTATTCACATTTTTCCTAAAGTAACTAAGATTGGGAATTTATAAAACATTTAGTTATTTTGTATTTATCATTAATACTTTTAATGAAGGGAGAATTTTAGTCCTTGTCCTACCCGTTCAACTAACGCCCTCCACCAGTCAAGGAAGCGGTGGGTGAGAGTGGACACCCATTAAGCTGTCATTTTATAGGCATCAACATTATACCCCCTTATAGACCGACTTCGTGAATGATGCCTTGTAATGGTAAAACAAAATTTTCTTATACATATATAATTATTATTAAACTTATAATATTATAAAATATAAGGGTTGAATTTTAACTTTTAAAATCCTAGGGGTTGGAACTAAAGTTTTTAAAGTGACTTTACATGTTCCAAAACTTGAGAGCAAGTTTTGTAACTTTCAAAACTTTTCATCTTTCATAACTTATGAGTTAAATGGTTTATTAAAATGTGTGACTTTTCATTTTATATAACCTATGTGTTTCTTTAATGGACTTTAAAAGGATGACTTTTGGTAATCCATAACTTGAGGAAAAATTATGGATTCCATTAAAACACATCAAGATCAAGAATCAAACTAACAAGCAAGCTGCAAATAATTCCTATGATCTTCTAAACTCATAGGTTCATGAACATGCATATCAACAATCTCAAGAATCATAAAATTAACCATATAAAACTTGAAATTTTGATAATAGCTATTGAAAATGGATTAGCATAACCATTACACCATCTAAAACAAGTTTTATAAGACCATAATAGTTTAGGGTAATCTTTCTAGTCCATTTTCAACAGAAAAACTCGAAAATCTGCATTCTGGGGCTCATACTCGTCAAGTGCACGAACCTACTCGACGATTAGGATGAATTTACTCATGTACTCGTCGATTCCCCCATGGACTCGGCGAGTTCATACTGCAAAGTGTAGAAAAACTAAGTTTTTTCACAATTTTGCATCAAGTATCAAACAAACAAGCCTTAGCTCTGATACCACCGTTGAGTTTTGAGCATTCTAACACTCCCATGGTGTACATGGAACCCTAGAAACCTTGGATCTATGTTTTACTATGATACATGCAAATTTGTTTTTCCAAGGTCCTTAACCTAACTAGCATGGAATGGGGAACTTTTAAAACATAATAAGCTAGTAGAGTTACATACCTTTTCATAGTGGTTGATTGCTTGGAGTTGAGAGCCTAGCACCAATAATATGGATGCCTCAAATGGAAGTCACAAATAACCACAAACCTTGGAAACTTGAGAGAATAGTAGCACTCTTTCTTGAAATCGGCCCTCTTAGTTCTCACACAAAAAAAACTAGCTGATTTCAAGTGCCAAGTACTCCTTTATATAGTGTGGTGGATTAGGGTTACATCCATGTAAACCCTATTACCCATGACTTTTCATTTCCATGAGATCCATGGGTTAAAGCTCCATGGACTATCCATGGCCTTACCATGCAAGCCTAGCCCATTCTAAATAAGCATTAGCCCACACTATATAAATACAAGAATCCATATTTAATTAGTCACACTTTTGATCACCAAATTAATTTTAGACCAATACTAATTAAATAATATGATTTCTTATTAATATATTAGAACTTTTTAATATATTAATAAATCATAACTTATACTATTCTCAAAAAGATTATCTATATAAATTGTTTGGGTGAAGTGCAACCCAAATGGACCATGTCGGGTCGGGTCAAGTACATCTCAAATATAGTTATGGACTTACACACCTTATCCAACATCAAGACGCTCAACACTATTATCAATTCCTTCCAGCCATAAAATGTAATACCCATAAAAATCATGCCAAATTTAAACTTTTAAAAGTGAGAGATGTACGATCACGCCTTTGCCTTGCCACAATCCCCTGATGTACCTGAAACGATAAACTGAAACTATAAGCCCGAAAGCTTAGTGAGTTACCCCTAAAATACCAATGCCATACAAATATAACTGGACCTCCTCACAGGGCCTACCGCCTATTCAGACCGCTCGTCGGGCCTTCGACATAACTGGACCGCCTCGCAGGGCCTACAACCTATCCGGACCGCGCCGGGTATGTTGACCTTCAGCACAAAGCATGACCGCCTCAACCCAACCACCAGACAACAAACATGTGCACATACATATCATACGCTAGCATATATAACAGTCAAACCGATCTAACATATCACTAATCATAGCGACATCCTATTACCAAGATATAGACCTAACCGATCACTAACATAGCATCATCCTATATACCAGGATACCGACCTAACCAGGCGACTAAGCATATCACCATCCTAACTACCAGGATGTAAATCAATAAGCATATCATGCAATAAACCCGGATACCAATCCGCTAAGGGCCGACCTTGGTGCCTTAAACCCTGTTGATATAGTGAGGATAACTCACCTGGCACTGCTGAAGTCCCACAGATAAAACTCCAGCTGCTGGTTGACAGATTCCCAAACTGTCAACATCGAAGAATACCCAATTAATAATCGGGTTCCAAGCCCAAGGTCCAACTCACACTCCAAAGACCCAAAAGTCAAGTAATGGGCCAAAGCCCAGCATATGGACCAATTTTCTAAATTGGGCCCAGACCTCTACATGGTCTTTTCTTAAGGCCCATTCAATTATTCTAGTCCAAAACTCTTGGTATTCCCATGGCCTAGTATCACATAATCATAAAGGCCAACTATGGCCCAATTTTCCAAATTAGGTCCAAGTCCTTCACATGGGCCTTACCCTAAAACTCATCCAATTATTTTGGTCCATTTACTTGTTCTTGGATAGCCCATCAATAGTCCAACCACCAAGGCCCAATAGGAAGACACAACTCAAGGCCCAAGTGAAATTAGGGTTCCCACATGAAATGACGATTAGGGTTAACTGTTTCTTACATAACCCATTAAGGACTTAGTCCATTAAGTCCAATATTACCTTAGGTTAATTTGCCAACGATTATTAATTATTAGTTTAGGTTTAATAATTAATTCTCGTGCACTCCCAATCAATCTCAAAATTAGGGTTTCACATAAAATGACAATTAGAGCTAAGTGTTTCTCATCTAACCTATTAAGGACTTAATCCATTAAGTCTATCACTCATCTAAATAAATCATATGGTGTGCTTGGGCTTAATATACAATTTCATTCCAATGGCCCAAATGTCGGTCCCGATAACTCCAAGCCCATAAATCCAATATTAGGGTTTTCTAAACCCTAATTAGGGTTTCCAAACCCATATTAGCCCAACAAGCCCAATAGCTAGGTCTTTTGATCAATTAGGGTTCATTAGACCTATTAGTCACAATGTTGGGCTTTTAGGTCAATTAGGGCTTCATTGGGCCCATTAGGGTTTATTAGGCCCATTAGGGTTTTAGTCCCCTTGTCCAAACTTCCCAAAAGAGTCCAAAATGCAAACGAGGCACACCGCCATCTAACACAGTGGTTGATGGCGTCGACTAGGAAACGACATGCTCGCCGGAGTCGCCTGATCGGAACAACGAAGAAGCAGTGACGACTTAAGAAGGAGAAGGAGAAGAAGGTTGATGGAGGCTCGGTGTTCGCTTGGCGGCTTAGAGCACATGACGCTGGAATATCCCGGTGCTCCCCGATAATCTGTGACCTCGACAGCGGAGTAGCCGCGGCCAAAAGGTGGCGATCGGATCCTGGGATGCAACGGTGGCTGGGGAGCTCTCATATGGTGGTGGCGACTATAGAAGTGTATTAGGTTTAGGGTTTTGACACGGCGAGGGTGACGGGTTATAACCCCGACCACTTTAAATCTTTTGCATAATTAAAATTATGTTCCCTCCCCAAAGGATCCTTTCAAACATAATCCAATATATACCCTTCCTACCCTGGCTTTGGGAATCTCCTTCAACTTAAATCCGACATTTACCTCATAGCCCTCCATTTTCAAAATCCTTTCATGATAAGTCCTGATACAAAACACCCCCTGACTACCAAAAATCTTTACAAAATAAGTCCCGAAATTACACTTTAACCCCCGGAACTTCAATTCTTGTCATTTGGCTTCCCGAAACCAACACCCCACTAATTATTATCCGATTTTTGGGCTATAATAATATAAAATAATAATAAAATTACTTCTCGGGGTCTCAGGTTTATTATTTTAATTATTATTTTTAAAACGAGATGTTACAACTCTCCCCCACTTAAATTTGATTTCGTCCTCGAAATCGTTTCTTATCATTCCTTACACGCCAGACAACTTGAACTACATGGCCACAACTACAAGCATATCCCAGCCTTTCTAAGTCAACCATAACCAGCCCTTGCAGGATCCTAAAACCTAAAAATAAACGAATCCCTTGCAATATGATCACATTTACTCGATCCAAAACCTGAAGTCTCGAGATGGTCTTGGTCCCTGACAGACCTCTCATACCAAATCATTATTGTCAAGCCCCGTCCGCTTGTCTTTCATCTAACTATCCAACTTCTGATATCTGAGGGTTCTAACATCTAGATACTTCTCATACGCCTGAAGACCCAATTTGTCAATACCGCCCTAAACACGGAAATTGTCTAAACACTGATCTGCTTGAAGCAGTATGATGCCACATGGCTGCTTTCCAAAATCTACCGAGACCTCCCTGGTCTTAATTCGTTCACCAATCATTTGACATACCGGGTTCTGGCCCAGTCGCGGAGCTAAAGGACTCCCACACAGTTGCCTCACACAACTTCCGAACAAAATCCTTCCCTGGAACTAGTTGCTACTAGTTATCATGCCACTGCGACTCTAACAACCTCCTGATCCAACTAATCAGATTCATGCGTCGAATCCTATCGTTACAAAATCCACAGCTAAAAGCGATTACATCACAAGCAACCTTAAGCAATCCATTGCTTCCTTGGTCTCATAATTGTTGTGACGTTCCTACAGTCTTATCACTGGCTTAACTAGGTCTAATCCCTCTGGGGAAACCATAAACCCATCTGTGGATTTGCCTATCCTCACTAATACACCCGAACTGGTGGTTACTATTGTCCCTTTCATGCCCTAACAACACACTCATGCTATTTACCAACCTAGTGAATGTTGCGGCTACACCCACAGACTTACATCACTCTAGCGCTATCTGCTAACCTGGTGAATGCTACGACAACACCCACAGACTTACAACACTTCCCATACTAATTGATCACTAGTGATTGCTACGGTTACCCCCGCAGTCTTACAACACTTTCCATACTACCTGATCACTAGTGAATGCTACGGCTACCCCTGCAGTCTTACAACACTTTCCATAGAGGTCGAACACGCACTCGACCTAACACACAACTAAACTTAATTCATGGCTAGAATTCCAACCTGATTTCCCTAAGTTCTGCTATCAAGCATGGAGAAGACGCGATTCACATGCAGGGGAGTTTTACCAATCCATGCCTATGATGACCTTGTTCCCACGTAAAGGAATGGGAACCAAATCTACAAGGTAGCTCTCGTCATACATCCTCAAGACACAATCTTTGTAAACCTCAGATGACCGGATGGTTTGGTCGTCAGCAATCTCAACCTCTAGAGGACAATCTAACATGCCTGAAGACTCAGCAAACCTCTTGCTGAGTGCAAGAGATACGAATGATCGGGTAGCCCCCGAGTCAAATAATACCTGTACTAGGATGCCATTCACATGGAACGATCCTAAACAAAACACATACAATATAAATATCAAAACTAACTGTTGGGTCAAAAATGTGGTTTATACTTTGCTTTTCTAGGAAATTGTATTTTTATGTAATATCTTATGTGTTTACGGTCAAGTTTACGGCCAGGGAGGTGTTTACGGCCGTAAACAAGTTTACGACCGTAAACCTTGTTTTACGGCCCATGTTTACCCGGCCCATATTCTAATGTATATATATAGGGGTGAGGGGTGTGAGGAATAGAATGGTGAACACTAGAGGAGCTTAAGTGTGTGCATTTGAAGGTGTTCTAGAGAGAGAGAAAAGAAAGTGTGTGTTAGTGTGTGTAAATCTTGTATCCGGATCTTCATTCATATCAATACATACAAGATTCATCATCATATTCTTCTTCTTGTCTTCTATTTGATCTGACATCATCCGTTTGATTGGGATTCCGCACCATCAAACGGATCTGATTGATACACAAGCAGTTTAGGGACTTATAATTGGTATCAGAGCTTGGTTGTATCAATCAATTTTTTTCAGATCTAGAGCTTAATTCATCTTATTTTGAAGAGATTTTTGCGTTTTAGGATAGATCTCGGAAAATTAGGGGGGTGGGTGAAAAATGCTGTTTTTCACGAGATCTGCGAAGTGTTTACGGCTCTTGAAGGGATTGCGGTCCGGAGTTTGCGGCCCGAAGCTTACGGTCCGAGGCCTCGGAGTTTACGGCTCGCGTTTACGGTCTCGCATCCTCGCACAAGGTCTTCGCCTTCGCGCCACGGATCCTCACCTCGCCTCGCATCGGCCTCGTCCTCGCATCAGAGCTTTGCAGCCTCGCATCAGCGCCTTCATAAAAAAAAAAATAGAAGCGTAATTTGGGGTTGCCAGGGATCGAACCCAGGACCTCTAGTTCACAGCCAGCATGCCTTGCCAACTCGACCAAACGCTCCTTTGTGATTTCCTTTCGAAATTTGGAACTTAAACACTTCCAGTCGCACCCTAATTTCGAAATTTGACACTTTTAACCCCAAAAATCAATTTCTTTCTTTTTTTAAATATCCTTTCAACCAAAAACTTTAATTTTTAATTTTTGAATTTTATTTTTGACTTTTTACTTAAATTTTTGACTTTGACTTTTAAAATTTGATCTTTTACTTTAAGCTTTGACTTTCTCATTTGAATTTTAAATTTTCAAATTTAGCTTTTCTGTTTGACTTTTCAAGTTTGACTTTTGAGTTTGATTTTTTTTAATTTGACTTTTAAGGTTGACTTTTGAGGTTTATAGTCAAAAGTTTTTTTTTAAATTTTAAATTTGACTTTTAAGTTCTAGTTTTGCTTTTAATAGTTTTTGAAGTTTACGAGGGAATTGAAATCATGAAAGAGAGTCGTCAGGAGATTTTAAGACAAAATTTCAACATGTTCGATTATATCCCTAGAGAAACCCTGGAAGCTCAGTTGCAACGATTTACCACACTCACCACTGAGATGAATATAGTTGGGATCTTCTTGACCAAATCTGAGATAAAAAAAAGCTGCTAAATTCACTTCCGAAATCGTGGGATATGGACGTGGCTGACATCAAGAAGACAAAAGATCTCAATCGTCTTAGTCTTGCTGATATAATTGAAGAACTTGACGCTTTGAATTGTTTAAAAACAATGAGTTCCGCAAACATCCCGGTTAATGAAGTTTCATGTTCTCAATCATGTGAAGTTTCATGTACACTATCTATTGAAGATACGATTAAATTTCTTCGGGAACAAATTGATTTGCTAAAAAGGGAAGTTGAGGACCTGAGATATAAAGGATATCAACTCAGGAAAGGACAGAAACCCCTGAAGGCTGGATTAGAATCAAAAATAAAGGATTTTAGAAGAATTCAGGCAGAGTACATTGAGAAATGTGAATTATACAATTATGTTAAAAGGCAAAATGATGCGCTGACTGCTGAGCTTGATACATTGAAGAAAAGATTTGATTCTGCAAACTTTGCTTTTCAAAAATTTGATGGATCAAGCGAGGTAGTTGCCAACATGATCGATCATTGCATGGATTTCAAACGAAATCAGTCAAACGGTTTAGGATACGATAATGTACCTCCTCCTTTTAATCATACATATCTGTATCAACCTTTGTCTAAAGAGGAGATTGCCAACGAACCATTCATGGTTTATGGCAAGCCATCTGGTTTTGTCTCAGGAGGATTTATCAATGTTGAAAATACTAACGCTTCTACTTCCCCTGCAGATCAATCCTTAAATCAATCCAAGCAAGCAGCTGAAGAGAGTGTGTCTGATGGTAAAGTAGCAGAAGATGAGAATAAGGAGAAAACCATTGAACAAACCAACATCTCCTTGAACTCTGAATCTGTTGCTTCGGACTCAGCTGTTTCTGATCAACCTGCTATTGAGAAATATAGGCCACCAATTCCAGCGAAACAGAGTGCCTCCTATAATTGTGCTTGTGGGAACAATAAGAAACAAGGAAAAGACACGCCACCAGGGGCAGGAAGAAACAATTTCCCAGTGAAGAGAAAGACTTGTTTTCACTGTGGAACTCCGGGATCACATTGCTCGAAATTGTCCAAATCGCACATACGTTCCTTACTAAGCACAAGGCTGGCAGAACGCGCCAAGAGGGAGATACTTCAAAAGAAGCCCCTCGAGATCACGATCAAACATTGACGACTGGAATGCCAAGAAGACCAAGAATTCAACTCCCAAGGCCAAGAATCAAACTCCAAAGGACAAGAATCAAAATCCCAAAGTCAAGAAGGGGATGTCGGCCAAAAATCCAAATCAAAGAGATGATCCCGTCAAGTCAAAATCAAAGTCATCTCAACGGCTGACATCAAGATCAAAAGCAAGTACAGAGCCACCCATCAGATCGAAAAAGAAATGGGTTAAACCCAACTACAAATGGGTTCCAAAGGCTCAATCTCCCAAATCAACTAACGACTCTAATATTTCTACATCTTCTATTTGTGATAAACAGGATATGTCATTGGAGAAAGTACCGTGCAAGGATGAAAAAGGTCGACCCAGTTTCAAAATGGACTGGGTTCCAAAGACCAACTGATTCCGCTTTGTGTCGGAGCAGCTACGGAGGCATATCATCAGACTTCAGTTTGTTGGTAGTAGCTGTTCCAGGCACATGATAGGAGGCATCTCTCAACTGTATAACACTCAGAACACTGTTTGGGAGAATGTGTCCTTTTGCAGGAAAGGAGGAAAGGAAGAAAAGAAGAAAGGAAGAGATCACAAACGGGGTTAGTGCTTAATGACATGAAGAATTTTTGGATCTGTTCTGAGTTTACGCGTGCTGTTCTCAGACCTTCTGGATGCAAATTCAATCGGTGGCTTACGGTTTGCGTTTTCTTCTCTATACTCCTGAGTTTTTCTTAAGCTGATTCGCTTTAAAGACTAATTTTTGTTTTAAGATAGTTTAAATTTGTGCATCTACTTTCATTTCTCTCCTATGCATAAATTTAGGGGGAGAAATTAAAACAAAACAAAAATTAGAAAATTTTAAAAAATCCAAAAACATTAGAAAATTAGAAAATCAAAAAATATGTTGGTTATGAAATGTGCTTGAGGGAGATGTTCTGGGAAGTGATATGATCATGTGATAACAGGCAACCTGAGTCTGCGGAAATTACCCAAAGTTGAAGGGTCTATGCTCTGACTTGATGCGTCGGTAGGCACAAAAGATTCTAAAATGGACATGACTAGGCAGAGCTGAACTTAGGAAATTTATAGACTTGAAAAATCTTGACCTAGTTAGATACGTTCAGCCTGAAAATACGACGCTCAGATAGGTTGAGCAGGGAGATATATATGGGAATCTACTCGTCACATTAATTGAACCCGTACTTGGAACCGTGGTTTAACTTTTCCGCGATGTGTGGATTCTGTCATTAATTCCGGTTGGATGGGGCGATTGGTAAATTCCGATAAATTAGGTCTGTAGAATATCATTTTCTTTCTTTCCGTCTGTTAGTCATATGTTGTCTCCTTTGCGTGACTTCTGATCCGACCTGGTACACAACATATGCAACTCTATTTCTCTGCAGGTTATATATGTGAAATACTTCTTATCTGTTAGCCATATGTTGTCTCCTTTGCGTGACTTCAAATCCGATCTGGTACATAGCATATGCAACCTTCTACTTCTCAACCCCTCTGAAGTAATAAGTAATAGAATTCTGAATCTATCCTCTCTCTGAATGGTTGTCTTCTCACCCGGTGTAAGGAGTACTCTGGAAGTTCTTGATGGCTGGGGCATATCAGGAAGCGGGAAACACGTTCCAGTACACTTAAAATTGAACTCATACAGATTGTCTATAGATCTCGCTGTTCAATTTAGGTGGACAACAATATCCCTGGTCGTCGTCAGATGAATGGACCTTAAGATATAGTATCTAAGAAATTAGGATCAGATATAATATCTAGGAACTTAAGTTCACCTTGTCTTGTATCAAATAGTATGTCCTAAACCAGTCAAAAAATTTCGTGTTTAAGTGGACAACAATATCGGCGATCGACCAGACAAAGACGTGAAGATAGAAGGTACCGACAAGTGGATAAAGGATGTCTAAAAACATTGATCCCAAATCACTCTTAAAGTTAGATATCATTTTTATTTTTGTTAAATTTGTCATAGTTTCTTCTAATTAAAATATTAGGGGAGAATTAAAAATTAAAATAATGAAAAAAAAAATCAGAAAAATTAAAAATCCAAAAATTTTGTTATTTATGTTTTATTTTTTGTTTAGAAAAATCAAAAATCCAAAAATAGTGTTATTTCTTTTTTAATTTGCTTGCTAAGTTTTCTTTTAGTTTTATTTTGTCTTGAAAAGTGATTTCAGGTATAGATAAGACTCATGGAGTTTGTTTTGAAGATTTCCGAGCCAAAGCCTCGTCCATGAGCATCGAAGAATTCGCATTCGAAGGAGCAAGAAATGAAGATTATTCTTTCAACATTCAATTCTTCAACCCCAGAAGCAAGGTGAAGCTGCAATTGAAAATTATATGACGGATTGCATTGAAGCCTCCTCAATCAGTCTGTTGCTATCTTTGTACCTGCTGAAGTGATCCAAAAGATTTGTTCTCTCTGAAGATTCTCAAGTTGAAAGTGCTATCTTTCAAGAATCAGTATGTCAAGCCTCCTCACCTGACGTGCGTTCAAAGCCAAACTTTGAAGAAATGCCCAACTGCTCAAGATGAAGTCATTCATTGAAGATAAATGCTGAAGCCAAGCTCTCGATGAAGATTAACAAGAAAAGCCAGCTACTTTTTAGGGGGAGCTTGTTGGGTCATTTAAGAAGAAAAAAGAAAGCTATAAACCAAGGGGGAGATTGTTGGGTCAAAAATGTGGTTATACTTTGCTTTTCTAGGAAATTGTGTTTTTATGTAATATCTTATGTGTTTACGGTCAAGTTTACGGTCAAGTTTACGGCCGTAAACAGGTTTACGACCGTAAACCTTGTTTACGGCCCATGTTTACCCGGCCCATATTCTCATGTATATATATATATATATATATATATATATATATATATATATATATATATATATAGGGTTGAGGGGTGTGAGGAATAGAATGATGAACACTAGAGGAGCTTAAGCGTGTGCATTTAAAGGTGTTCTAGAGAGAGAGAAAAGAAAGTGTGTGTTAGTGTGTGTGAATCTTGTATCCGGATCTTCATTCATATCAATACATACAAGATTCATCATCTTCTTCTTCTCTTCTATTTGATCTGACATCATCCGTTTGATTGGGATTCTGCACCATCAAACGGATCTGATTGATACACAAGCAGATTAGGGACTTACACTAACATGTAATAAGAGTTAGGGAGAAGAAAACATACCCATCACCACATCTGGTGTGGCATGTGCCTCCTCGACGGTCAACTGGAAGGCTCAACTCCTCACCACTGGAGCATCTTTCTTGCCCTGTCGGCCATCCGTGATCTGCATGGTCGTTGGAGTTGGCGCCGTCACTGGTGCTCCTGATGTTAATCTCGGGAAGTTGTCCTTTTTGTGTCCCCTTCGATTACAATGAAAGGAAATCAGGTTTTATTTATGAATGGTGGGGGTAGGTGCTGTACAATCCTTGCTAAAGTGCCCAGTCTTACCGCACTTGTAGCGGCCCGATCCCCCAAATCTACAAACTCCCTCGTGTAGCTTGTCGTATTTCCCACAGCATCTTCGGCCCTGCTGGCCCTTCGACCTCGAGTCGAATCCCTTGGGTTTCTTTCCAGAAACCCTAGTCGTCTGCCCAGTCTTCGCCTTCCTCTTCCTGCTGTGCTCTATATCAATCTCCCACTCTCTCGCCCTAGCTATCATGTTATCCAAATTCGGGCATGCCAAGTAGCTGACATATTTCCGAATGTCTGCTCTCAACATATCATGGTACCAGGTTTTCTTCATCTCCTCATCGCCCGTGTACTGAGGCACCAGTAAGGCCCTCTCCCTAAACATTGAGGTAATCTCTGCCACTGACTCAGTAGTCTGTCTTATATCCAAGAACTCCCTAGCTAGTTGTTGGATCTCCGTAGCTGGCGCAAACTCGGCCAAGAATTTGGTCACAAAGTCCTACCAGGTCATAGCCTCAACGGTTAGGGTTCCAACTTATCACTGACTGCCTCCCACTAGTCTCTAGCTCGCTCTCTTAAACAACCAACAACAAACCTGACCTTCATCCCCTCAGGGTAGAAGCTCGTCACCTGTGCAGACTCAATGTACACAATCCATCGTCTCGCTACAGTGGGGTCCCTCACCTCGCTGAAGTCTGGTGCTCCCCATACCCTGAAATCATTGAAGGAGAGCATGCGAGCCCCTGACTAGCCAGGTGCCATGTCACTCCTGACCGACCTAAGGTGATCCTCCATCAACTCAATGATCCCCTCCTTGATCGACCCAAAAATCATCAGAGTCGCCTCAAGGATGCCTCTCATAATCTCCGATGCAATGAACTCGCGGAATCCGTCATGAACTGGCTTGGAACCTATACCCGAACCTAACCCAGACCCTGAACCTCCTGCTCCGTGACGTGTCATCACCACTATGAAACAAACCACAACATCATCAGAGTCACACATAATATCGAGAGACCTCATGCTTACTGCAAGTTCCTTGGTCTAATCTCAGCCCTCATTGACTCGAGTATGGATCCTCTGCTTTTAGTTGTACGGGCCCATACTACCTTCCACATATATTCGTACTTTCATCAAGATTTACGTTGACTCCACCAGGTCCCTTTTCACTACCACTGCTCGCTACGCTAATCTCATCCTAGGCTTACCGTAGGGTAATCTCCGACCCACTCTCCATCATCAACTGCATAAGAATTCCCCAATATCTCTCCCTAACTAGCTCGCGAATACCATTGTATATTAATAAAACTAGATAATTCTTCGAATGAGGGGTCCTACCTTACAATGGTTGGACTCAGACAAGAGCTATGAAATAGGGCTAGACATGACGTTCTGAAATTATTTAGTCCTCGTAACATGTAACTTAACTTATTCGTTTACTAGTTAATTAAAGATAACTAGGGCTCCTAAAAGCACAAAGCAAGCAACATTTGGGCATTGAGTAACCAAAACCAAGCATATCCTAATCAGGCTATCATATCATTGACTAGTCAGTACTATCATGCACTTCAGTAAACACATACATTAGGAACATAAGGCATCTTCCTAGACCCTTAGCCCTAATATAGCATGCAATTCTCATACACATACAATAGACATATAAGGCATCCTTCGTAGATCCTTAGTCCTAATCTAGCATGCAGTTCTTATAATCATATCATATATCATAGCAAACATGCATGCGTATCTTAGGGAAAGCTTACTTGAGCTCAGCCAATTGCACGCATCACACTCCTTGTTCTTTCTAAAAACTCTTAATTTTAATTTCTAGAAAAATTAGTTTCATTGTAAAAATTTCTCAAACCCTCGATTTGAGTCCAGACACCCCCGAAGGTGTGTCCGAATCCCTCAAACCAAGGCTCTGATACCAACTTGTAACATCCTAAAATTTCCAACCAAAAATTTCATTTTAATATAATAATAATAAAACCATTTGTCTGAAAACAACCATAGTATCAAATCCTATCAAAACCAAAGTATCAATAGTCAAAACATGTCATGATAAAACAACATCAGAGTATGACTCCCAAAGATCTCGTGTGCGGAAAATGTAGTGTGATGCGCTGCGATTATGCCGACTCCTTTCCCTTCGCAGAGGAAGTACCTGAAACCAAAACTGTAAATCGTAAGCACAAAGTTTAGTGAGTTCCCCCATCATACCACATAATCACATACTGCCAGGCATATTTGGGTGCCCAAACTACCCCGTCAAGAATATCTGGGTGCCCGACCTACCATGTCAAGTATATATGGGTGCTCGACCTACCCTACCAGACATATCTGGGTGCCCGACCTACCCTCCGGTTTATTTCAACTGGTTACGGGGACTATTTTACCCCTAACACTACCACATAATAGCATAATAAACATACTGTCAGGCATATCTAGGTGCTCGACCTACCCTCCAGTTTATCTCAACCGGCTACGGGGTCTAACTTACCCTTCCTCCCACTATCACATAATATCATAGCATACTAGCGCATAAATCATAATAGATAGTGGCATACCAGATAATTATCACAAAGACAATCATCTCAACTATAATCAACTACTAGTGGACCGACATTGGTGCCTGCGACCCACTTCTACTGGAAAGTAAGTCACCTCAGATGCTGTAAAGTAGCTGAACTGTCCTCGGCTCTGAAATCAACCCTACTCCAACTCCTACACATAAAATATTTCCTTTAAAATACCCCTTTCATACTCTTAACCCCATAAGGGTCAACTTTGGTCAAAGTCAAATTCAAAGTCAACACCCTAGTCGAAGTCAACATTCTATGTTGACTCAACTCGCCGAGTTGGTGCATCAACTCGCCAAGTTCCATAAATCAGAAAACCCTAAAATCGTGATGCAACTCGTCTAGTTCTTTTACAACTTGTCAAGTTCTTCCTATCAAAAGAATCGGGACTTTCCCACTCGGCTCGTCGAGTCCGCCTTGAACTCGTTGAGTCCTTCCTTTTACAGAATCGAGGCATTTCGACCCAACCCGTCGAGTTCTTTAGTCTGTTAAGCTTTCTCAATGTATTAATCCATTATTCTTTGAATCTAAGTCCCATATTCCAGATTTGAGTCGAATAAACATCTAGGAGGGTAAAGTTTCCAACTTTACCCATTAAAACTCACCCTAGAAGAAATAAGCTCTAACCCTAACTCAAAATGGCTTATATCCAACTCTATAAGCCATCAAAACTTCAAGATAAGCCAAGGGGTCATAGATCTAGACTCTAGGCACAGTTTGGGCACGTAAAGTTCCTATCTTTAATTGCATGCATAGTCTATTTGGCTCAAAAGGCCAAAAAGATGGTCCATAAGTTGCATGGGGCTTCCATGGCCATAAAGTTGACAGCTTTATGCCATGGAGTCCCCTAAAGACCCTAGATTTGAAGGGTTTGCCCACAAGGATGTCTGAATCCCAAAAGCTAACATTCTTGGACTAAAATATTGAGAAAACATCCTAAAAATAGATCTATGCATACTATAGGCAAGATAATAGCTTTATACCTCAGATGAACCAGAAATGAAGATCAACTTCTAGATCTACTCTTCTCCTACACGTCCTTGCTCCTTCTTCAAGTGTCTTCTTCTTCAAAATCGCAAGGAATGCACAAAAATGGCTCAAAAATCTCAAAAGTGAATTAGGGTTTCGTGGCTAGGGTTTCGGACGATGGAGGCTGTAAATGAGGCCAGCTTGTGGGGGTTAAGGTGTTTAAATATGGTGCAAAACCCTGAAAATTAGGGTTTCATTCTGCCAGTCCTACTAGTCGAGTTGAGGCTCTCAACTCGTCGAGTAAACTTCACAACCCTCGTCTAAAACCATCCCTACTCAATGATTTTGGGGCCTCCAACTCGTTGAGTTTCTATATAGAAATGAATAAAATTTTGAGTTAAATACATACTAGGAACCGGGCGTTATATCACCACACCAACAACAAACTCTGGTTCCAGGATCCTTTTTTTAACATTGGAACTTTGTTTTCTTTTATCGACAAAAACTGAAGAATCTTGATCATTTGATTTAAAAACTCTTGTTTTAGTTCTTGACCAAGGAGTTTCATTGATGGTATGCACAGATGATACTTTGTCATGGAACATAGATGATATTAAAGAATCTTCTGAGAGAGAAAGATTTAATTGATCTCTAAATTCAGTGTTGCTCATAGAGCACTAAGGAAACATGCTGAGAATTTCATTTAAAGAATAAACTTAACCATTAGAGATATGAAATTTTAGCAGGATCTTAGTGGAGGGCAAAACATACTCACGATGAGGAGGTTGACGAGAAGGATCAAGAGCATATCGATGAGATACACATTTGGTATTACCATTAGAGTTAGTAGTACAAAGTGTATTAAATAGAGTTCGATATATGAAATAGGTACGTACAAATCTATTTTTAAAATCTTTCTCGAGATTGTCAATGTTATAAAATGTTTGTTTAGTCTCAACCTTTTTTATTAAGGAAACAACGCCTTTAACATCACCCCAAGGATTTTCTCACACTGATCAGGAATTTGATCATTAATAATTCTTGTGACATTACATTGCAAAGAAGCCCGACTATTTAAAATAAGTTGAATGCTTCTTACATGATCAACATCTTTTTCCTTTTCAGCATGAAAAAAATTGGTGGTCGGTGAGATACAAGTATTTTGCTTTTTTAAATGAGAAAGCAAGTCCTCAGAAAAAGAGAGTTTTTCTTTAAGATTTTGTAACTCAATTTTGGGAGAAGAATTTTCTTTATTAGAAATAGAGTGATCGAAATGTAAGTGATATAAAATGTCAGCCTTTTCAATGTAAGAATAGTTAATAAAAATTCTTTACTTGATATGTTGAGGCAGAGTCCCAATCCTGAGACTTAGAGTCTGTAGCGGTTTGAGAAAGGTCAATGTCAAACGTACTAATGTTTTCCCTTGGTGATTCAGCAAAAGACTCTATGATTTAAGCCACGAGACACTTACCTTTTGAAACTTGATCATCTAAGAGATCTTCTTTATCAAAGGAAGATACTAGAGTAATAATCATCTCTTATGTAGTTGAACAATTTTGAACTAAACGATAGACATGATATGGAAGAGAGTTTCCAATAGCAATCCTTGCCTTCACATCGAGATTTAGAACCATTTTATTTTCCTTGTTGTATCCCAACAAAAAATTCTGCTTTAGCTCAATACAAGATGCATTGTCATCGGAGAATCGTTGCATAGAGACGATAGGACCCTTGTTGATGATATCAAGCATGTCATAGTCCACTCGAGAACATCCATGGCCTTTGATTTCCAAGAAGCAATGTTAAGTTCATCGAAAGGAGGGATCTTGTTGCAAACAAACGACTTGGTGTTATAAGAGGTTGACATGATAACTTGAGTATATTGTAAACCTGTTCTGAAACCAATTGAAGGTTTGTATCGATCGGATACACTCAAGTATAAATAACAATGAATAAACAAACTAAGAAAAGATTAAATAGAAAAACGAAAGAACACAAGTAATCACAAAGATGCTTACACTAAGAACGAATGTTCTCACCAAGAAAAGGAAGCCACAAAGACTTACATTAGGGTTTCACCCTAAATTTTATTATATACGATTACAATAACTGACATCCCACTAATTAAGATATGTATACATATCTAAGTAAATGTCTGATCCTAATCACTAAGATTACGGATCTGATATCAATTTTATATGTGTGTGTGTGTGTATATATATATATATATATATATATATATATATATATATATATATATAGAGAGAGAGAGAGAGAGAGTTAGGTTCAAATGTTTTCACTATCTATTGTGTGCATGTATAAATGATTCTGGACCAATCATTTTAGTTATTTTAAGAAAGTAATTAATGCATATTAAATGTTGAAGATGTAATTAATATTCATTATATCTTCAACATGTAATATGCATTAATTACTTTCTTAAAATAACTAAAATGATTGGTCCAGAATGAGTCATACATGCACACAATAGATAGTGAAAACAAAATAACCTAACCCTATATATATATATATATATATATATACACGTATAACTACGTAATATACATAAGATCACCAAGATCATTGGTTCACGCTGACGCTGATAAGATTTGGTGCTGGTGTTGGCGTTGGTGTTGACGTTGGTGCTGGCGTTGGTGGTCGGCGTATGGTGTTTGACTCATCAAATCATAAAGTGTAACCTTACACAATAAATACATGGCTACTCTTTAATATTGATATGTTGCTTAAGCCCAAAGTCAAAGTATTAATTCAATTTAATAATGTCTACATGTCAATATGTATATCAAAATGGGTGTCACGCTCTGTATGTATTCAGACGTTCAACCACTCGGAATTATTTCATTTGTTACAAGAATTGTTCATATCAGGTTTATCAATATTGTATACTGAAAATTTGTATACACAAAAAATAATTATATGCTTTTATTTATATTATTTTGAATCAATTATTTTGAACCATATGATTTTCAAATCATACCATTTTGAACCATGAATGGTTTTTCATATAGGTTTTAATTCATAATGGGTTTTTTATTTTGAATCATATTATTTTGCACCATATGATTTTCAAATCATACCATTTTGAATTATAGCATTTTGAATTATGAATGGTTTTTCATATAAGTTTTAATTCATAATGGGTTTTGGTACATAGCATGTTTTGGATGATAACACATTTTGGTTCATAATAATAAACTAATTTGACATTTTGAGGATTATGATACTTTGAATAATATTTTCATGCACAAAAAATATGAAACAAAAAATAATAATATTTTGGATCCATAATATAAGATAAGATGAATCATATAATTTTGAATCAAGATTATTAGTAATTGAAACTTATGATCCTAAATTTCTAATCCATTAACTATGGAAAAAAGACTATCAATGATATGATACAAGATAAAAGTCTGGATCTATATTACTTGTGAAGTACATAATTAAAGTATTTTTATAGTAGGAAAACGTTAATGATCTAGATATTTATAAATTATGATCCGAAAAATATGATCAACAAATTTCTATGATTTAAAAATATGACATGAATGATAATGTAACATCCTGTTTAATTAATAAATAAATAAATAAAATTTGATGAACAAATAGTCGCAATAAATTCATATTATTTAGGGGATTGTTGGTTTTGGGAAGCCAAATATTATAAATCGGATTATTCGAGGGTTAAAAAGTAATTTTGGGATTTATTTTGAAAAGATTTTGGAGGCTAAGGGGCTATTTGGTAAGTATTAGACTTAATTTGTAAAGGATTTCCGAGGGATGGGTTAAAAAGGTAAATATCAGACTTAAAATGAAAAGAATTAGGGGAGCTGGGGTATAAAGAGTAAATTCTAGGCTTTAGTTGCAAAAGTGTTTATGGGGAGGGACCAATTCTGCCATTATGGCAATTTGTTAGAGTGTTGGGTATATAATCATTTTGCAACCCTAAACCTAAGAAAGGATTGGCTGCTATCATTCCGTTTACGGCCGCACACTTCACGACCTTTATCGCCGATCATCACCTTCCTCAGCCTCCGAAGCCAACTCTATACGTCAGAAAGAAAGCAAGGCAGCCGATTGCTGATGTTGTGAACCACCGCTACAGTTCTCTGATTGGTTATCTCGCCACCACCATCCACCTCTGCCTGTTGTCGCCATCTATGGGCATGCGACACTGTCACCAGTGCTACTCCAACCACGTTTCCTTCTTATTCTTCATCTTCTTCTGTTCGTCGGGTTCGCTTCCATTCACGGTTGAAGCTTCGTTGCCGTCGACATCGCCGACTGTAGCTGCCGCTTTTGCTGCCGAGCTGTTGTTCACCACCAGGTGGGGTGGCTAAGCTCGTTTGCGGTCAAGCATGTAGGTGTGTGTTCGTTGTTGTTGTTAGTCGAGCTCCATGTGTGTGTTTATGGCTGGCCAAGGAACCCCGAGAAGAACACCATGGCTGCCCACCATGGTGGTTACCGCCTCTATTTCGGTTCTGCTACCTCCAACCACCGCCTGCCGCCACAACGCGATGTGTGTGTGTGTTAGTTTATGAGGGTATGTGTGTTACTTGGATATTATTGTAATTATATTGTAATCGGAATAATAATGGAAAATCCATAACCACCACCGTGAGGTGGTGGCTTCCGCCTCCTACCGCCACCAGCCGCCGTGTCGGGTGGCGGTGTGCTTGCATGATCGTGTTTGATTCGTTTGG
This sequence comes from Lactuca sativa, assembly GCF_002870075.4. NCBI lineage: Eukaryota > Viridiplantae > Streptophyta > Magnoliopsida > Asterales > Asteraceae > Lactuca > Lactuca sativa. Next base: position 57,903,441 of record NC_056629.2, on the reverse strand, counting down.
ATGCTGAAACCCTAATGGGCCTAAGGAAACCCTAATGAGCTTAAGGATTTAGCTTAGGGCCTATTGGGCTAAAATGGGTTAGAAACCCTAATTAGGGTTTGGAAAACCCTAATGTCATTTGGGACTTATCAGGACTGCATCGAGATTATTTAATGAATTTTAAATATTAATTAATAATCATTGGTAAATTAACTTAAGGCAAAAAAATGGACTTAATGGATTAAGTCCTTAATCGGTTAAGTAGGAACACTTAACCCTAATCGTCATTTTATGTGAAAAACTCTAATTGGGTTTAGATGCTTGTTGGGCCACTTATCGGACTAAGTTGTTGTGGGCCCTAATGGGCCAATTGGGAACAAGTTATGGACTAAGGATAAGACCCGTTAGAGAGGCTTGGGCCTAATTTGGAAAATTAGGCTATAAGTGGGTCATAATTAGGCCTTGAGGACTATTAGCTATTGGATCACCAGAATGCCAATTAATTGGACTAGAATAAGTGGTTGGGCCTTAAGATAAACCCATATAGGGGTTTGGGCCCAATTTGGAAAATTAGGCCATGTGTTGGCCTTTGGTCAATGGTTTGACTTTTGGGCCTTGAATTGGGCCTTGGATTTAATAAAGCTAAGTTAGGGTAAAGTAGTCTTTTACCCCAAGTATAGAGTTGTGGTTATGTATTGGAACCTAATTATTAATTGGGTATTGTGTGATGTTGACATTTTGGGAACCTGTCAACCAACAATGGGAGTTTTCATCTACGGGGCTTCAACAGTGCCAGGTGAGTTTTCTCACCATACCAATGGGTCTAAGGCACCATGGCCGGCCATTTAATGATAGTTGCTATACTTGTTATGTAGTAGTGTGTGTTATGTATGTATGCATGATATGCGGTAGAGATAGCCGTCTGGCTAATGGTAGAGACAACCTTTATAGCTGATGGTAGAGATAGCCTTGTGGCTAATAGTAAAGACAACCTTTATGGCTGATGGTAGAGATAGCCTTGTGGCTAATGGTAGAGATAGCCTTTGTGGCTAACGGTAGAGATAGCTTCTATAACTAATTGTATGTGCCAATGGTAGAGATATCTTTTATAGTTATCTGACATGTGATATGTGGTAGAAGTGGCTTGCATAGCTAATTGATATGTGATAATGGTAGAGATAGCTTTTACAGCTAATACGATATGTGTGATGTGGATTGTGTGGGGTATGCTCTGGGGGACTCACTAAGCTTTGTGCTTACGGTTTACAGTTTTGGTTTTAGGTATCATTGATTTGGAAAAAGAGAGCTCAGATTGATCGCAGTGCACACACCTATGATTCCGTAATGAATGATTTTAGGACGAACTCTGATAAATTTTTTAGTTAATGAGGATTTGATATGTTTGGAATAAATGGTGTCAATGTTTTAGCTATAATAAAAATGAAATTTTTACCTCTGACTTTTGGATCGTTACAGATAAAGTTTTCTAATTATTTAAGATGAACAATATATACTTGATAGATCATCAATGTAAGCAGTATAACAATTAATAATTTAATATTAATAAATATGTGTCATGACTATAATCTACAAAATAATGATCCAACTAATATGATTTGTAACTTGACTTAATCTACTTTTTTTATGATGAACAATTTATATAAGATAGATAATAGAAGTTTGGAATTAATAATTTAATTTTAAGACCCAAAAGTTATTATATCCAAAACCATCTTTAATATCCAGAACCACACATTACTAAAAACAGAGAATGTATATTAACAAAGTTCATTACCTAAAAACATATCAGATTAACATTGTTTTCTAAAAGAACCTGCCACGAAAACCATTAAAATGTAAATAGAAACAAAAAACAAAATCATTTATGATTCTTTAACAACAACCAAACGAACAATTTGTCTTAAAATACAATAACCAAAAATCATAAAACTCTAATTCATGCAATGCTAACTTGAACACCTGTTATGTAAAACCCGGTTTTGAAAATGTTCGATTGTGTCATCGGAGGCCAGGGGTATAAGCGTAATCTGATGATTGAGTTTTTTATGGGTCTCGGGTTTTATTCAAAAGGTTTTATGGCTTGGGGTGTATCTAGGAGCGTAGGGCTTCGTCGGAAACGGACTTAGAACGAAGAAGTTATATTACTTCGAAGTTGTTGGCAGAATTGGTCCCTGAATGGAAAAGTTTGCATTTCGGACTAGGCATGCAAGGTGGCAGCCAGGTGAGTACACCCAGCGTAAGCTGGGGTACGCCCAACGTAGTGTTGGTTAATGAATCGTGGGTGCTAAGGACGTACGCCCAACGTATGTCCAGGATCTCCAAAACCTTAATTTTAGGGTTGGCTCACTATTTAAAGCACCTTAATTCCAATGAGGTGCGCCTCTGTTTCATTCTCAAATCCTTAAACCCTAATTTCGAGTGGTAGCTTCATCCAAGAGTGTTGTGAGCTTTATAGGTGCATTTTGGGTGGGTTTTGATGCATTTCAAGAATATGGAACTTGTTGCAATAATGGGAATCAAGGAGGAGATTGTGGATCTAGCTTTTGGGACTCATTCTAAGCTTGATGAAGGTATAAAGCTTTGATCTTGATCATTCATCTCTTAGATCTACCATTATGAGTTTTAGTTCATTTTGGTCCCAAGGATGAAACTTTATGGCTAAAATCTGATTCCTAGGCTTGGAGTTGCCACTCTCAGTGTTAAATGAGTCCCTAAGGCGGAAAGTTTCCATCTTGGAGGTCTTAATGGGTTCATGCATGAGTTAAGATCATTTTCATGGAAGTAGATTATCATTTTTGAAGTTTGAGTTCCGGTGGGTCATGCAAAGCCATCAAGCAAGCAACTTTATGGTTTAAGACGTTGAAGAGGACATGTATTTGTAATTGTAGCTTCTAGAGTAGAGTATTAAGCACTTAATCGAAAAGTGGCTTAATAGAGGAGTACGCTGGGCGTCCATGTAGGTACGTGCAGCATACACTCCATTCAGCCAATACGCTTAGCGTATAGAAGAGTACGCCCCACATACTCATCAGTTATGGGCTTGGTGTGTTTTGGGCCTCGGGTTGGGCCAAGCAATGGACTTTATGTATTGGGGGCCTATTGGGCCATCAAGTTTTGGGGTTGATATTTATTTGTGGAGGCCCATTATGGTTTTGGGCCCAACTTGGAAATTGGGCTATTAAAGGACTTATGGACATTTTAGTGTCGGGCTTTTGTTTTGGGATTGGGCCTTAGTTTTGGATCATACTGGGCTAGGGGTAGAATGTTCATTTTACCCCATTCATGGATTAAAGATTATCATATGGGACCCAATTGCTAATTGGGTATATTGTTTGGTAGTGGCAGCTCGGGAAGCTAGCGAGGCAGCAACCAAGGAATTCAGGCGGGAAGCTTCTGCAGTGCGAGGTGAGTCTTCTCACCATACCAATGGGTCTAAGGCACCAAGGTCGGCCCATTTTATGATAGTTGGTATACTTCTTGTGTAGAGGTGTGTGGCATATTTATGCAATGATACATGGCAGAGATAGCTTTTACAACTAATGGTAGAGTTAGCCTTTGTGGCTAACGATAGAGATAGCCTTTAGGGCTAATGGTAGAGATAGTCTTTATGGCTAATGGTAGAGATAGCCTTTGGGGCTAAGCATAGAGATAACCTTTATGGCTAAGGGTAGAGATAATCTTTGTGGCTAATGGTAGAGATAGCTTGATAGCTAATTGATATGTGATATGTGGTAGAGGTAGCTTTTATAGCTAATTGATATGTGATATGTCGTAGAGGTAGCTTTTATAGCTGATTGATATGTGATATGTGGTAGAGGTAGCTTTTATAGCTAATTGATATATGATATGCGTTGGAGGTAGCTTTTATAGCTAATTGATATGTATTATGTGGTAGAGGTAGCTTTTATAGCTAACATGTTATGTTTTATGTGGATTGTGTGTGACATGCTTGGGGAAACTCACTAAGCTTCGTGCTTACAAGTTTGTTTATGGTTTCAGGTATATTCGATTTGGAAAGGAAGGGCTCAGAATGATCGCAGTGCACCCACCTAGGATTTCCGCAATGAGTGATTTTGGGATAAACTCTGATAAATGTTTTACTCAAGGATGAATTGAAGTGTTTGAAAAAAAAATGGTATCAATGTTTTGGCTATACTAAAAATGAAAATTTTACCCTTGATTTTGGCTCTCTACATATTAATATCTAATTCACTGTGAATCTTTTTATTTTTATAACTTAACAAACTATCAAACTCCTCAAAAGTTGTCAAAAAGCTAGGTTTGCACAGATTAAAATTAGACAACATCTTTGCAACATATTTCTTCCTCATCTGATCCAATTGTGGGACTTGATCATCATATATAGGTTATAATTCAACCTCAATATTATCAGCTCTGCCACCATGATACACTTCTATACAACTTATAAGAAAAAACCCATAATTAATATTATTATTTTTCATAGGAGTGGCATAATGTTTCATACCATATGAAAGTTCTTTGTCTTTATGAGGTGATTCTTTTGGAAGAGACAAATTATGCCTTTTTTATGAAGAATTTGTACATAGACAAAACAATGTCAACATAAGATCCATAATAAACAATTTGAACATGATATACAATAACAAAAATAACAATATGATATAATCATCAACATATGATCCACAACAAGAAATATAATAAAATCATCAATAACAAAACAAATTATCAAAACTTATTAAACTAACTAGAAATAACAAATGATCATATGATTCACAATAAATAGCCGATCAATAATTAGTATTTGATGCAAATAACCATAATATACAATCATCCATCTATGATTCATAAAATATAGAAATTTAATCATACGATCCAATATAAAAAACAAATCAAACATATCTAATTGAATTAACTAGTATTAATATATATATATATATATATATATATATATATATATATATATATATATATATATATATATATATATATATATATATATATATATATATATATAATCCATAATACACATATGATTCAATAACAAATTGATGGACCAAAACAAGTACTTTAATAATATTATCGAGTAACATAAAGAAAAATTATCATAATTGTTTAAATGAAATTTGATTACAAATTTTATATATAATCTACATAACAATCATTAGTTTATATAATAACATGCATTTAAAACCAAAAAAAATTAAAACATAAAACTATAATAACAACGACAAAGAAAATATTCAATGGATAAACATGTCTAACAAGTTAATTTCAATATAAAAACATTGCTCATTGTTATAAAAAAACTACATCACATATTAAATAAATGAAACCAAGAAGAAAATGTTTGGAGTTCAAAGTTTCTAGGATATGGCTTCTTTGAGACATTAGATTGAATACCTTATAAACATCATTGCACCCAACTTTATTTATGAACAAAATACATTTAGAAAGCATTAATCTGATGGATTTTGAGCACTCTAACAACCTTAAGGTACACAAACAACCCTAAATGCTTTGGATCTATATTTTCTCTAATTATACATGCAATTTGATTTTCCAAAGCATTAACCTAACTAGCATACAAAACTTTGATACTTGTATAATAAAACTAGTTAGATAACATATCTTTCTTGTGTTGGAATAGTGTCCAAGGTCATTAACTATTGGTAATATTTCTAATAATAGCAAGGTCCTTTTGGGTTGCCCTCAGGATCCAAATTGAGTATAATACATAAATGAGAAATTGGTTTATTAATTATTATGGTTAATAATTAATTAGAAACTAATTGGAAATATATTTTGGGAATTAATTAACAGTTTAATTAATTAAAGGGTTGAATGTTCATTAATCGATAGTTGGTTAATCATGAATGTTCCAGAACCTTATGGAATTAGGGTTGGATGAAAATCACTACATCCCACATGGGAAATGAGTGAAATTTCGTGGTTAGGCCTCCATCCCACATGGGAAGGATTACTAAACCCTAGGAGGCTTCCAAGGCTATAAATAGGGCCTTAGGGATTTCATTCCTCTTTGCACCTTAGCTTGAAGTATTCGCCAACCCTTCTTCCTCCCCTTCTTAGGGAAGATTTCTAACCCTTTTGGGTTTGTGAAATTGGCCCTTCTCCTAGTTATTTTTATTCCCCTCTTTGGTGTCATTGGGTGTGATACCATTAGAGAGATTCTGGTTTGGGTCCTTTCATCCAAGCAACTTCATGGAGGTTCAAGATCTCAAGCATGGAGATCAAGGGCAACATAAGAGGTATGTTTTCTTACTTATGTTTTAGTTTTCTAGGGTTGATGTAATTAGAATGAAGCCATAAGTCCATAGGATGCATGTACACTTAGGTATATCGTTGTTTCGATTTTTTTGTTGCCTAGTTTTATACTGTATTTGATGCATAGAAACCCAACATCTTGTAGCTTGTTACTTGGAGCTTTAAGAGCCTAGAACCAATAATGTGAATGCCTCAAATGGAACCACAAATCACCACTAACAACTGGAAGACTTGAGTGAGAGTATCTTTGCACACAAAATCGGTTATGCTCTTCACACACACACACACACACACTAGTGCCGATTTTAGTAGCTTGAGGAGTCCTTATATAGTGTGGCATGATTATGGTTACATCCGTACAAACCCTAATGCCCATGACCTTTCACATTACTTACGATCCATGGGTAAAAACCTCCATGGACTATCCATGGACTTCCATAATGGTTTAGCCCATCCTACATAACCTTTGGCCCATTCTATAGGAATCCATACTTAATTAGTCTCCTTTTGATCACTAAATTAATTCCAAATTAATCATTAACCAATGCTAATAATATGATTTCATATTAATATATTAAAAATTATAATATATTAATAAAATCATAAATATCCTCTTCTCAAAAGTCCATCCTTACAATTTGTTCTGGTGAAATGCAACCCAAATGGACCATGCTAAATCGGGTCAAGTACATACCAAATATAGTTATGGACTTAGATACCTTATCCAACATAATCATTAATAAAATGTTTTTAAACTTAAACGACAAGAAAATCATCATACACTATAAGTAACAACAAACCAAATATGCTTCTGAAACTAGGGTTTTAAAAAAAAAACAAAAAACAACAATAAAATCTTCAAGAATTCAAATTTCCAAAGAAATTGTTTCTAGTAGACATTTAATCAAACACCTTGTAAGCATCCTTGCATTCAACTTCTATAACATTCAAAAATCATAACAAATTTAAACTTTTCAAAAACAACCCATTTACTCAAAAAGTGTTTACATAACCATTGTTCCCAAAAAAATTATTTAAAAACAGAGTCTCCTAAGATCTAACAACATAAAACCAAGGATGTGTATGGTTATGCCTTCGACTTGCCACGGTCCTCAGAAGTACCAGAAAAAAAATAAAACTATAAGCCAACGATTAATGAGTTTCCCCAAGGTACCACCACATAAACATAACAAACAACAACATGCAAACAGAGCCTTCAACATGATTGGACTGCCTCACTGGGCCTTCAACTTATCTGGAACACTCTTTGGGCCTTCGGCCTAACTGGACCGCCTCGCAGGCCTTCAGTCTATTTAGATCACCCTGGGTGTCTTGGCCTTCAATATCAGTTGGTCTGCCTCAACCTAGTAAACCACGATCATAACATACCAATATAAAAGTTATCATAATAATCAACAAAACAGTTAGTCCTATCGATCTACCAGTCTAACCACATAACCAGTAAACACATATCTCAACATAACAACATACAACAAAACATGGTCCGACCTTGGTGCCTTTAACCCATAAGTACAGTGAGGAAAACTCACCTCTCAGTCCAAAAACAAGTTGAATGAATCTCTTCTCCGAAAATCGGCTCTACCCGAGTCCTAATAATAAAAACATTTCCCAATCTAAATTAATATCAATATCCCAAAATACCCTTGGTAAAAATCAGTCAAAATCAAAGAAATTAGTCGAGTCAACCCAACCGAGTCAACTCAGCCCTCGTACGTGGGGCGTACTCACTGTCCGAGGAGTCAGGGCTTGAACTGCATACATGCAGCGTACCAAATGGTACACCCAACGTACACATCTGGACTTCTTCTTAACAACTTAAGAGATTAATACATAAGCTATAACGACCAAATTGTAGATCCAAGTCCCAAGTATCATCCTTAACCATTAAGTTTCCAAGTTTATGGTCTTGCATGGCTAATAAGTGCTAAATGCTAAAAACTCCATCCTCTTAACCCATTAAGACAATCAAACACATGCATGGAAAAGGATTAAGAGCCAATACCCTATTTTATTCTTCTAAACCTCTCAAAACATCTGAAAGGACAACTATAATGGACTAGAGCATGCAATACTCCAAAAAGATCAAGACTTGGGACAAAATGTTGATGAATCAAGGACTTAGAAAGATCTAATGAAATACAAGTCAAGTTTGCAACTTTATACCTCATGGAGGTTGCTAGAGAGGTGAAGATCTCAGATCCAAGGCCCCTTCAAGCTTCCAAGGTGGTTCTACTTCCTTCTTTCTCCTTCAAGATCACTAAACACACACACACACACAAGGGTCAAGAATGCTCAAACAAGTGGCTAGGGTTTGCTAAAATCAGTTGGAGGTGTTGGATGATGATGAGAGATGAGGTTGGAGGCCATAATGATGTTTAGATAGGATCCAAACCCTAAAAATTAAGGTTTGAGGATCTCTCACGTACGCCCTGCATACTTGGTGTACGACCAACATACTAGACCCGCACATGTATGCTCAGCTTACACAATGTATGACCAGGGTACTAAGCCTCAACCAGTAATTTACAAAAATGATACCATGGGCCATTTTTCTAACTTTCTCATACACAAGGGATAAATACTATAAGTCTTTATACTTAAGGGTTAAATTTGAAAATACCTCATCATCAGGATGTTACAATTCTCCTCCACTTGAACTAGACTTCGTCTTTGAAGTCTGCTACTATGAGCAACTTTGGGTAATGCTCCCGTATCTCTAAATCGGGTTCCCATGTCCATTCGGAACCCTCCTGATGCTGCCATTGAACCTTGACCAAAGATACCACTTTGTTGCCCAAGGCCTTCGTCTTCCGATCTAAAATTGCCATCGGTCTCTAAATGTAATTCACGAGATCATCCACCTGAACATCGTCCAAAGGAATAACCGCTGAATCATCTGTCAGACACTTTCACAGCTGCGAAACATGGAAGTTGCTGTGAATCTAATTGAGCTCCTTGGAAAAATCCAACATATAAACTACCTTGTTGACCCTAGCAATCACCTGAAAAGGCCCGATATATCGGGGCTCCAATTTTCCCCTCTTCCTGAAGCGTACTACACCCTTCCAGGGTGATACCTTCAGCAAAACGATGTCACCAACCTGAAGCTCCAACTCAAATCGACGCTTGTTGGCATTACTCTTCTTCCGACTCTGAGTTGTTTGCAACCTCTGTCTAATATGTTGAATGAGCTTTGACGTCTGAAGGACTACCTCAGTCATTCCCAATACTATATGACCAATCTCTCCTCAACAGACTCGGGTACAAAACATTCTCCTATAAAGAAGCTCGAAAGGCGGTGTACTAATACTAGAGTGATAGTTGTTGTTGTTGTAAGAAAACTCAACTAAGGGAAGGTAGGAGTCCCAACTCCCACCAAAATCTATAACACATGCCCTTAACATGTCCTCAAGTGTTTGAATGGTCCTCCCACTCTCAGCGTCCGTTTGCAGATGATATGTAGTGCTAAGATGCAACCTCTTACCCAGTTCCTCGTTGATTTTCTACCAAAAACGAGATGTGAACCGAACATCTCGATAAGATACAATGGAGACCGGAATACCATGTCGAGCAACAATTTCATGCACATACAAATCGACCAATTTATTGGCCGAAGAACTCTCTTGGATGGCTAGAAAGTGTACACCTTGGTCAGACGGTCCACAATAACCCATAGTGCATCGAATCCCTTTAGCCGTCTAGGGTAGCTTAGTGATGAAATCCATAGTGATATATGTTGGATATAGTGTCTAAGTCCATAACTATATTTGGTATGTACTTGACCCGACCCGGCATGGTCCATTTGGGTTGCATTTCACCCGAACAATTTATGGATAATCTTTTGAGAATAGTATAAGTTATGATTTAATTAATATATTATAAGTTCTAATATATTAATATAAAATCATATTATTTAATTAGTATTGATCTATAATTAATCTAAAATTAATTTAGAGATAAAAAGTATTACTAATTAAATATGAGCTCTTGTATTTATATAGTGTGGGCTAATGCTTATTTGGAATGGGCTAGGGTTGCATGGAAAGTCCATGGAAACTCCATGGAGCTTTAACCCATGGATCTCATGGAAATGAAAAGACATGGGTATTAGGGTTTACATGGATGTAACCCTAATCCACCACACTATATAAACGAGGCTTTGGTTCTTGAAATCACACTAGTTGTGGTGAGTAAAGTAAGAGGGCCGATTTCAAGAAGGTTGTTACTATTCTCTCAAAGTTCCAAAGTTTGTGGTGATTGGTGATTTCCATTTGAGGCATCCACACTATTGGTGCTAGGCTTTAAAACTCCAAGCAGTCAACTATAACTAAAAGGTAAGTAATTCTACTAGCTTTATTTGATTCAAGTTCCCCACGCCATGCTAGATAGGATAAAAACCTTGGAAAAATAATTATTTGCATGTATCTTAGTCAAACATAGATCCAAGGTTTCTAGGGTTGCATGTACACCATAGGAGTGTTAGAATGCTCAAAACCCATCAGTGGTATCAGACCCTAGGCTTGTTTACTTGATACTTGATGCAAATAGCTTGAAAATCGAATTTTTAGTACACTGCTCGTATGAACTCGCCGAGTCCATGGGGGGACTCGACGAGTCCATGAAGAAATGCATGCTACTCGTCGAGTCTGTTCATGCACTCGACGAGTAGAGGCTGCAGTGTCCAGTTTTTCGAGTTTTGCTGCTGGAAATGGACTAGAAACATTACCCTAACTGTTTTGGTGTTATAAAACTTGTTTTAGATTGTGTAATGTTTATGCTAATCCATTTACAATGGATATTATCAAAAATTACAAGTTTTATGAGTAATTTACGATTCTTGAAATGTTCATATTCATGTTCTTGAACTTATGAAGATTAGATGATAATATGAATTGTTTGTAACCTACTTGGTAGTTTAACTCTTGATCATTATGTGTTTTAATGGAGTCCATAACTTGTCCTCAAGTTATGGAAACCAAAGGTCTAACTTTAATAAAAAAAACCATTAAAAGAACACAAGAGTTAGAAAAATGAAGAGTCTTCATTTTTAATACTCAATTAAATTCATAAGTTATAAGAAATGAAAAGTTTTGAAAGTTTACAAAACTTGCCCTCAAGATTTGGAACAAGTAAAGTCATGATTACAACTTTAGTTCCGACCCTTAGAATTTTAAAAGTTAAAATTCAACCCTTATACTTTATAATATTATAAGTTAATAATATATATATGTATAACATCAAGTCGTCTTACCGCTAGTATGCCTCATTCACGAAGCCAGTCTATAAGGGGATATAAGGTTGTTGCCTATAAAATGGCAACTTAATGGGTGTCCACTCTCACCCACTGCTTTCTTGATCTGTGGAGGGTCATTTGCCGAACGAGTAGGATAAGGACTTATAAATTCTCATTAAAAGTATAATGATAATACTAAAGTAACTAAACCTTATTAAATTCCCAATCTTAGTTACTTTGGGAAAATGTGAATAAGGTGCTAATCCATGAAATTACACATTACACTTTGTTTAAGTCGTTAGTGGAGCGTGTGTGGTTAACCGGCACACTAACTTGAACTTAACAAGGCAGGTAAAGGGTGACTTAATGTTTATCATAGTATTGATGGAGCGTGTGTGGTTAACCGGCACATCGATTGAGGGGTAATACATTAAGGGTACCAAGTAATTTGCATGGTTACTTCACACCTTGTTTTGTGATCCTCGACATCCCAGTCACAAAACTTGAAGGGCACACTCGAGATTGAAACATGCCATTGAAGAAAGTTCAATGAATCTCAAAGAATCTAGGAGTTTCTAAACCAATTAAAACCTAATTAAATATTTCATTTTTCATGGTGGAAATTGGTGAATCGTCATTCACCTACCTTCAAATATCTTATAGCTTAGATTACGACATCCCTCTTCTAAGTTACAAAATATTGTGTTGGGTCCTAGCCTTAATATTACATTTGGGTGTTTTTATTAAGGACTATCTCTATATCTAATCTAATCTATTCCCTCTTCTTTTCAGATGTCTTCCAATAACAATGCTTCTGGCTCAAACCCTACTAGCTCGTTCTCTCTCATGAATCTTTATGGGAGAGTCATCTTTGATGGGTCCAACTTTACAGATTAGATCAGAAACATCAGGATGGTCACTCGGTGTGAGAACAAAGAATATGTTCTCGACAAGGAGCTGAAGGTACCCGAGCCAACTACTACTCCTGAAGATCTTGCTGAATATGAAGTACATGAAAGAGATGCTGCAAAAGTGGCATGCATCATGATGGCCACCATGACAGCCAAGCTCCAAAAGTCCTATGAGGACTATTATCCTTTTGAGATGCACTAGGACTTGATGGACCGCTACCATCAAAGTGCTCGTCAAGAGCGATAGGAAATAATCTCCTCTATGATAACAACCTGAATGAAGGATGGTGAACCCATCACGGGCCACATGCAGAAAATGCAAAGGTATGTGGACCGTTTACTGAAGCTGAATGTGAACTTCCCCGAGGAGTTAGAAATAGACATCATTTTGCACTCCTTACCATCGTGTTATGATCAATTCTGCATGACATATCACATGAAAAAGGAAGAAGTCACCCTCAGCAAACTTCAAGGACTCTTGAAGATCGTCAAAAGTGGTCTAAAGGGTAAGTCAGTTGTTACTACTCCTACTCTTACTCCAACTGCGGCCAATGTATTGGCAATCGGGCATGGCAAAGGGAAGAAGAGAAAGAACCCTTCTAAGGGTACCAAGGGTAAGACCCTTGAAGGATCCTCTTCAAGTAAAACCAAGAAAGGTTTTTTCACTCCTTCTGCTAACCCTAATGAGGCTGAATGCTTCTATTGCCATGAAAAGTCGCACTGGAAGCGAAACTGCCTAAACTACCAGCAAGATTTGAAGGATGGGAAAGTAAAACCCAACCATGCAGGTAAATACACTATATTGTCTAATAAGTCACCTCATTCTAAGTCTTGGGTCCTTGATACAGGTTGTGGTATTCACATATGTTGTGATTTGCAGGGACTAAGAAGAAGTGAGAATGCGGAGCAGGAAAAGATAAACTTGATCATGGGAAACAGTAAAGCTTCACCTGTCACCAAGATAGGAGTTTATTCCTTATTGCTAAATAGTGGGTTTACATTAGATTTGAATAAATGTTATTATTTGCCAAAAGTGGCAAGAAATGTTATTTCCTTTCATGCATTGTATAAACAAGGTTTTACCTTTTATTTTGATAATAATAATGGTAGTATTGATGCTTTCTTTAATAATGTTCTTTATTTTAAAGCGTTACCTTGTGATGGTGTGTATGAAATTGTATCTATTGTAGATAATCTAGGAAATAATGTATTGTGTATTGACTCTTCCGCTAGCTTAGATAACGAATCTTTATGACATTATCGTCTTGGACATATAAGCAAGAAACGCATAGGCCAACTCCAAAAGGATGGAGTCTTGGAGTCATTTGATCTAAAGTAAGATGATAGTTGTGAATCTTGTTTGTTTGGTAAAATGACAAAGTCACCTTTTACTGGTACTTGTACTAAGGGTGAAGGTTTGTTGGACCTCATACACACGGATGTGTGTGGACCTTTCAAAACTGCCACAAGAGATGCTAATCGCTTCTATATGACTTTTACTAATGATTTTAGTAGATATGGATATGTCTACTTAATTAAGCATAAGTCAGAAACCTTTGAAAAAATCAAAGAGTTTAAGCAAGAAGTGGAGAATCAGTTGGGCAGGAACATTAAGATGCTTCGATCCGATCATGGTGGTGAGTATCTTAGTACTGAGTTCCTTGACTATCTTAAGGAATGTAGGGTTGTCTCACAATTGACACCTCCTAGGACACCATAGTTGAATGGTGTAGCTGAGAGGCGCAATCGGACCTTGTTGGACATGGTTCGTTCCATGATGAGTCGAGCTTCGCTGCCAATCTCATTTTGGGGGTATACCTTAGAGCCCGCCACCCATATCCTTAATGTAGTCCCTACAAAGAAGGTTGCCAAAACACCTCACGAGGTGTGGACTGGAAAAGTTCCCAATCTAGACCACATCAAGATTTAGGGTTGTGAGGCTTTCGTGAGACGCAAGACTCATGATAAGCTCGAACCCCGAAGCAAAAGGTGTATTTTCATCGGCTACCCACAGAAATCCTTTGGTTACATCTTCTACAGACCCAGTGATAATGTGGTCTTTGTAGCAAGAAGATGATTCTTTCGATAGAGAGAATTCATAAGCCAAGGAGACAGTGGGAGGCAGATTGACCTTGAGGAAATTCAAGAGTCAAGTGGTGAAGGAACCTCAAACCCTAGCCCTCAACCTGAGGAGGAAACTCCTGTTGAGCGACTGAAGAATCTATACCTCTGAGGTGTTCCACCATAGTTAGGAATGCACCTGAGCATTATTATGGTTTTCATATTACTGCAGAATGTGAGACACTTATTAGTGATAAGACACTGGTAAATCTGGATGAGCCTAACAGCTACACGGAAGCCATGGCAGGCCCTGAGGCTGATAAATGGAAAGAGGCTATGGACAACGAGATACAGTCCATGTATGACAATCAATTTTGGAACTTGGTTGACAATGTACCTGATCGTAAGATAGTTGGGTGCAAATGGATCTTCAAGAAGAAGACCGACATGGATGGTAATGTACACACTTATAAGGAACGACTGGTTGCAAAGGGTTATTCTCAAACTCTGGGAGTTGATTCTAATGAGACCTTTTCACCAGTGGCCAAGATTAAGTCTATTAGGGTTCTGTTAGCCATTGCTGCATTTCATGATTATGAAATATGGCAAATGGATGTCAAAAGCGCTTTCCTTAATGGAAAGTTGTCTAAAGATGTTTACATGGTTCAGCCTGAGGGTTTTGTCAGTATAGAGTACCCCAATAGAGTGTGTAAGCTTGAGAAATCCATTTATGGATTGAAACAGGCACCTCGCAGATGGAATCTTTTCTTCGATGAGAAAGTCAAAGAATTTGGCTTTTCAATGAGTGAAGATGAATCTTGTGTCTATCAAGGCTAGTGGGAGTATAGTCAGCTTTTTGGTATTGTATGTGGATGATATACTACTCATAGGAAATGACATCCCAACCTTGCAGGAAGTAAAGTCCTGGCTTGGGAAGTGTTTCGCTATGAAGGACCTTGGAGAAGCTTCCTATATCCTAGGGATAAGGATTTTGAGAAACAGGAGTAAAAGACTAATTGGACTTAGTCAAAGCACCTATGTAGACAAAGTGTTGAAAAGATTTAACATGCATAACTCCAAGAAAGGTGAGTAACCTATCCAGTGTAATGCCAGACTGAGTAAAACTCAGAGTCCAAGTACAGAGGCTGAGATAGTCGAGATGAGTCGAGTACCATACGCTTCTGTTGTCGGCTCGATCATGTATGTTATGACTTGTACTCGCCCCGACGTTGTCTTTGCTTTGAGCATGGTCAGCAGATATCAGGGGAATCTTGGCAAGGCTCACTGGATAGCGGTAAAGAATATTCTCAAGTACCTGCGAAGGACTAAGGACTGGGTCCTTACCCTTGGTGGGAGTGATGACTTAAGAGTTGTAGGGTATAGTGATGCTAGCTTTTTGACTGACAGGGATAATTTCCGCTCTCATTCGGGCTGGGTCTTTACCCTAAACGGAGGGGCAATTACTTGGAAAAGTTCCAAGCAGGACACAATGGCTGATTCGACTTGTGAATCAGAGTATATAGCAGCAAGCGAGGAAAAAAAGGAGTCTATATGGCTAAAGAACTTCATCGGAGACCTTGGAGTTGTACCAGCTATAAAGGAGCCAATGGATATTTTCTATGACAGCAATAGTGCGGTTGCCTTAGCCAAGGAACCAAGAGATCATGGGAGATCCAGAAACATTGACAGAAAATATCACTTCATCAGACATCGAATAGAAGAAGGAATCCTCGTGGCAAAGAGGGTATCATCGGAGGAGAACCCAGCAGATCCCCTCACGAAGGGACTGACTCAGGTTAAGCATCTCCAGCATGCTCGGAGCATAGGGTTGAGGGATGATATTAGTTTTAGTAGTTAGATAATCTTGAAATTTGTAAAATGTAATTGACATTTGATGATACATAAAAGCTGTTATTTATGAGTAAAGTGTTGTTATCTCTTGTCAATCATTTACTATTATTTATTTTTGAATGTTTTGACTTCCAGAATAATTATGTTATGGTTTATATCATATTATTCAAACTGTCCACAGTCGGTCATATGTTGGAAGTAGATATGAATCAAGACTGTCATGGGTTGGCTTGTAGAGGTCTAAGATGTTAGACAAAGCGGGGCTACAACACTCATGAGTGCTCATCAGTTCTGAGTATTGGATTCAACCCATGCTCACTTGTATCACTTCATGGAATTTATCTCGAGTGATCGTAAGACAGTAATATCATATAAGTCTTCAAACCTAGAGATATGATTTGTTGCCTATGAGTTGGTTATGCATTGATTGCACGAAAACACATTGGTAACTCGATGTTATAAACCATGCTTTTGTGCGTAATTCAACAAGTAGTAGAGCAAACATATGAGTTGAAGTTTATCTGTTCCTTCTAGGATTAGAAGCGATATCCGGGCCCCTCGATGATTTTGTTTTGACCTATGTACCGGGCCCGGTCAAAACTAAATTGATGTGTTCAGTTAAGTTCTATGTCAAACAAATCGTAAATCGGGAAACAAATGATGGACAATAATCAAGACCATGTTCCATGTATTTGTTCGGCTGATATCTAGAACAGAGGATTATATGATCACTTATCTAAAATGGCGCTTCATAGTTCGACAGAGTTTAAAGAGCTACGATTTCTGATTGGTTCCTGAAGTCATACTTGCAACTATAGTTATTAGACTTATCCAAGTGGGAGACTGTTGGATATATTGGCTAAGTCCATAACTATATTTGGTATGTACTTGACCCGACCCGGCATGGTCCATTTGGTTCGCACTTCACCCGAACAATTTATGGATAATCTTTTGAGAATAGTATAAGTTATGATTTAATTAATATATTATAAGTTCTAATATATTAATATAAAATCATATTATTTAATTAGTATTAATCTATAATTAATCTAGAATTAATTTAGATATAAAAAGTATGACTAATTAAATATGAGCTCTTGTATTTATATAGTGTGGGCTAATGCTTATTTGGAATGGGCTAGGGTTGCATGGAAACTCCATGGATACTCCATGGAGCTTTAACCCATGGATCTCATGGAAATGAAAAGACATGGGTATTAGGGTTTACATGGATGTAACCCTAATCCACCACACTATATAAAGGAGGCTTGGTTCTTGAAATCACACTAGTTGTGGTGAGTAAAGTAAGAGGGCCGATTTCAAGAAGGTTGTTACTATTCTCTCAAAGTTCCAAAGTTTGTGGTGATTTGTGATTTCCATTTGAGGCATCCACACTATTGGTGCTAGGCTCTAAAACTCCAAGCAATCAACTACAACTACAAGGTAAGTAATTCTACTAGCTTTATTTGATTCAAGTTCCCCATGCCATGCTAGATAGGATAAGAACCTTGGAAAAATAATTATTTGCATGTATCTTAGTCAAACATAGATCCAAGGTTTCTAGGGTTGCATGTACACCATATGAGTGTTAGCATGCTCAATACCCATCAATATGTTCCCATTTCCATATGGGAAACTCCAGTGGCTGCAGATTTCCATACGGTGTCTAGTGCTCGGTCTTGACCATATAGGTCAAGTACCTCTCATCATACCAGGCTATCTCTCTCTTCATGCACGACCACCAATAATTGAGCCTCAAATCTCGATACATCTTGGTGGCCTTAGGGTGAATCGAAACCTCGGACTTGTGCGACTCCTCCAGCACAACTTGTCGGACCTCCCCAAAATGTTGCACCCAAACTCGTCCAAATCGGGTCGACCAAAATCCCATCCTGATTAATAAGGTGTCCCAAGAATTGGACTTGTCGTAACCAAAACTCACACTTCAAGATCTTGTCATACAACCGTTCTCACCTCAAAACCCCTAGAAGCTCTCAAAGGTGCTGATCATGCTGCTCCGTAGTCTTTGAGTACACTAATATATCATCAATGAAAACGATAACCGATCGATTGAGAATCGGCCTGCATACCCGATTCATCAAATCCATAAAGGCCGAAAGCGCGTTGGTGAGCCTAAACAGCATCACCAAGAACTCTTAATGACCATAACGAGTCTGAAACGCGATAGTCTCCACATCCTCCTCTCTAACCCTCATCTGATGATACACTGACCTCAAATTGATCTTGGAGAACTAAGATGCACCATGCAACCAATCAAAGATGTCGTCAATCCGTGGAAGGGGATAACAGTTCTTCACCGTCACCTGTTTAGCTCCCGATAATCAATGCACATCAGGTGTGAACCATCCTTCTTCTTGAAGAAGAATATCGGTGCTCCCCATGACGAACTACTCGGTCAGATGAAATGCTTGCCTAACAGCTCCTGAAGTTGATAGGATAACTCCTGCATCTCTGGTGGTGTCAATCGGTATAGTGCTTTGGCAATTGGAACCGCACCTGGAACTAATTCAATCCTGAACCAACCTGCCTCTTGAGAGGCACATCGGGTAACTCCTCGGATACACATCAGCAAACTCCCTAACAACTGGCACATCTGAAATTGGTGTTTACTTCCTAACCCGCATATCAACCACATAAGCAAGATAGCCCATACAACCATGCTGAATATACTGTCGCGCCCTGGCCGTCGAACAAAAACCTAACCCAAACCTGGTACCCTCTCCATAGATGACCAATTCTCCCCCACTTGGGGTTCGAACTACCACTCTCTGACCCTCGCAGTCTATCATAACACCAAACCTACTCAGCAATCCATCCCTACTATCACACATACACACCCCATGGGCATAGGAATCAAATCAATCGGATAAGGCACCCCAAAAATCTTCAAGACACAACCCTGATACACTTTGGATGCAGAAACCCCATGCTCGTTGGCGATAGAAACTCGCAACCGGCACTCTATCTCCCCAATAGGCATATCTGATCACTACTGAACGTCTGGGATACAAAAGATCGACTCACACCAGAGTCAAAATGCACAAGAGCAGGCAAATAGTTCACTAAGAAGGCACCTAACAGAATCATAAACATAAGCATATCATAAAATAACTCGACAAAAATTTAAATAGAAATAACGGTAACGACGTCTGGTGCCGGCCTGGCCTCCTCAACGGTAAGCTGGAAAAAATGACCTCGAGCCTTCGAGGGCTCTGTCCTACCCTGACGTCCATCAGTGATCCTCAAAGTGGTTGGGGCTAGAGCCCGCGCCGGCTTGGCGGCGAGTAACTGACAGTCGACCTTCATATGGCTAACCTGATCACAATGGTAACAAATCCTGACACTCGGTGTTGGGGCCGGCTGGAGACAATCCCTCGCAAAGTGTCCCTCATTTCCACATTTGAGGCATCCAACAGATGATCAACAAGAAACCTCATGAATCTTGTCGCACTTTCCACAAGTATGGCCCCTTTGTCCTCCAAACCTCGAATCAACAGGCTTGAACTACTTTGCCACAGCCTGTGACTGCACATGGGCCTGCCTTAGCTCCCTGGACTAGAGGTCCATCTCAATTTCCCGCCTCCTTGCGGTCTCCTGTAACTCAATGAGTGAACCATATCACTGAGTGGAAACAAATTAGAGGATATCCATCTTGAGCATACTCAAGTACCAGGTTATTTGAGCCTGCTTAGAAGTAGAAAACTCAGGGAAGAAAAGAGCCCTCTCCATAAACATCTTGGTGATATCAGTCACCATCTTCATCACCATCACCGTCTCCGTCCACTCCCTCTCCACCAAAAGGACATATCTCAAGCGAAACATCTCAACAAACTGCTCCCAGGTAACTACAGACAGCCCTCTGCTCAGGAGTGTATGACCCAGTAACCAATCTCTACCAATCCTCCGCACCTGAATGAAGATGATTCATGGCGCATTTGACCTTCTTGTCAGTAGGGAAAGAAAACGTGAAGAAACAACCCTCCACATCAGATAACCACCTCATCGCCATGATCGGATCTAGAACTCCTTCGAAATCCAAGGGCTTCGTGTTGTTGAAGTCCCGCTAATGGAAGGCTCTTCCCCCACCAATCCCCACAACAACAACAGTTGCGGTAGCCTCAGAAAGAGCAGTGTATCGATCATCAAAGAGCTCAATCATAGCGGTCTTGATAGACCCAAACATCTCCGACATAGATCACCGAACAATAGTAGCTACCTCAGTGTCGATGACCTGTCGAATCTAGTCATCAGTCATCCTCGACCCATCCTGACCACTCGCTCCAGATCCAGAACCTGATCCCCGCGTGAACACCACACTAAAAATAAATGAGAGCATATCATAATCCCACAATACATATAATCATAACCATTCTAGATAGACGAACCCTCGGGGTTTATGACTTCCTTGTGATGCGTACGAGTCCTATGCTTTCAGTAGTACGGGCCCAAACTACCTTCCACACATACCCATATTTATCCCAATGATCATCAAAACCGCCCAACAGATATGACAACTAGGATACGCATACATCTTATCATTGCCCTATCTAGAGTGGCTAAACATTTCTCCTCTAACTGGCTACTCATGCCAATACTCACCCATGAAACTTCCACCAACCATGTAGCACTCGCGTACCCTAATCATACATAACACTAGCTCCTATAGACAGTCGAATACTTGATTCTACCCTAAGCCCTTTATCAAACAAGAACAAGAAATAAGGCTAAACCAAACATTCTCAGGCTATAAATCTTAGTTATGTACAACTATGATGCATACACTGAGCAACTACATTAAAGATTTCAATTCCATACAAGAGGTAACCGTAGGCTATCAGGCATCATATGTCAGGCAATTTTATCATGCGATTCCTGAAGATCCCTAGCCTATCACTAGCATGATGTTCTACCATAAACATCATAAAAAATAACAGTGTGGTAACATAGGGTATACTTTCTGGATTCGGCTGATCGTACACAACACATCCTTCCTTGGTCACTTTTGAAACAATTTTGAAGACCGTATTAAAACCTTTGCAGTTCCTAAGTTCAAGTCTGGATTCACACAATGCTCCTCCAATTTACTCAAACCAAGGCTCTGATACCAACTTCTAACGTTCAAAAATCACAACAAATTTAAACTTTTCAAAAACAACCTATTTACTCAAAAAGTGTTTACATAACCACTGTTCCCAAAAACATTATTTAAAATCACAATCTCCGAAGATCCAACAACATAAACCAATGATGTGTACGGTCACGCCTTTGTCTTGTCACGGTTCTCAAAAGTACCTAAAACAAAACCAAAACTATAAGCCAACGCTTAGTGAGTTTCCTCCAAAGTACCACCACATAAGCATAGCAAACAACAGCATGAATACAGAGCCTTCAGCAAGACTGGACCGCCTCACCAGGCCTTCAGCCTGTCTGACTGCTCTTTGGGACTTCGGCCAAACAAGAACACCTCGCAGGTCTTTAGACTATCCGGACCATCCTGGGTATCAACTAGTCCGCCTCAATCCCATAAACCACAATCATAAAATACCAATATAAACATTATCATAATAATCAGCAACACAGGTAGTCCTTATATATCTACCAGTCTAACCATATAACTAGTAAACACGTATGTCAACATAACAATACACAACAAAACAAGATATCTAATCCAATGGAGAGACCATGGTGCCTTCGACCCATCAGTACAATGAGGAAAACACACCTCTCAGTCCGAAAACATTCTGAATGAATCTCTGCTCCAACAACTGGCTCTACCCGACTCCTAATAATCAAAACATTTCCCAATATAAATTAATATCAATTTCCCAAAAAACCCTTGGTCAAAATCAGTCAAAATCAACGAAATCAGCCGAGTCAAACCAGTCGAGTCAACTCAGCCCTCGTACACGGGGCATACTTTGGATGCATGTGGGGCGTACTCACTGTCCGAGGTGTCGAGCCTTGAACAACATACACGCAGTGTACGTAGCTGGACTTCTTCTTAATGACTTAAGATCTTAATACATAAGCTATAACCACCAAATTGTAGATTCAAGTCCCAAATATCATCCTTGACCATAAAGTTTCCAACTTTATGGTCATGCATGTCCAATAAGTGCTAAATGCTAAAAACTCCATCCTCCTAACCCATTAAGACAATCAAACACATGTATGTAAAAGGATTAAGAGCCAAAACCCTATTTTTATGCTTGTGAACCCCTCAAAGCATCTGAAAGGACAGGTAGAATGAACTAGAGCATGCCATACTCCAAAATGGTCAAGACTTAGGACAAAATGCTTATGAATCAAGGACTTAGCAAGATCTAATGAAATACAAGTCAACTTTGCAACTTTATACTTCTTGGAGGTTGCTAGAGAGGTGAAGATCCCAGATCTAAGGCTCCTTCAAGCTTCTAAGGTGGTTCTACTTCCTTCTTTCTCCTTCAAGATCACCAAACACATACACAAGGGTCAAGAATGCTCAAACAAGTGGCTAGGATTTGCTAAAATCGATTGGAGGTGTTGGAGGCTGATGTGAGATAAGGTTGGAGGCCATAATGATGTTTAAATAGGGTCCAAACCCTAAAAATTAGTGTTTGAGGATCTCTCACGTACTCCCTGCGTACTCGGTGTACGTCCAACGTACTAGACCCACGCATGTATGGTCAACGTACACAACGTACGCCCAACGTACTAAGCCTCAACTTGGAATTTAAAAAAATGTCACTATGGGCCAATTTGCTAGCTTTCTCATACACAAGGGCTAAATACTATAAGTCTTTATACTTAAGGGTTAAATTTAAAAATACCTCATCGTCGGGATATTACAACTTCATTTATGAACATAAACATGAGTTTAGAAAATACTATTCATCAACAAATGTTTTTAAAATTTAATTACCAACAAAAAATCAAGAACTATAGTAAAAAGATAACAATTATGTTTCTGGAACTAGGATTTTATACTGAAAAACAAAGAATATAATTAAAAAAATAAATAATTTACCCGCTTCCATTTGACTTGAAATTACAAAGAGTCATCTTCATTTTGACTTGAAATTACAACAAGTCCTCTTCAAATCAATCGGGATTTTGGAAAATTTAAACGTATAAAAACAAAGTTACAAAGAATCAGACATATTCCACACCCTACATCGATTTCCAAAGGAAAAAAAATAAACATCTAAAATATCTCAGATCAAGCCAATGCAAACTAAAAATGGTAGAAATTGAAAGCAAAGGTTTACATGCTTCCATAACTTGAAATCGAACCAAAATGAAGCTTAAACACGAAGAATCGAAAAGATTACGAGATTAATCGAGGGGGTTACAACAACAATGTGTAGCTACCAAAGACACTTATTGACGAGATTAAAGGAAAAGAAAATGAAGAACTTATGCTTTTCTCGTATAGGCTTTAAGAAAAGAAACTTGACCATCATGCCCTTGAAATTTTTTTCCCTTAACAAGAAAGCCACAAAAAGTTTAGGTTATTCACAAAAACTATCAACCCCCCCCCCCCCCCCCCCCCCAAATAAAAAATATATATATGAAAAAATCAAAACCTCTAATTTTTTTAGATGAAATGTTCAAATTTGTGCTCACTGTCCTCACCGAAATTGTAGTCCTCAACCCGATCATATATATATATATATATATATATATATATATATATATATATATATATATATATATATATATATATATATATATATATATATATATATATATATATATATATATATATATATATATATATATATATAACAAGATCAAATAAGAAGGAAAATTTTGGTAGGAAGGTGAAATAGAATTTATATACATATTTTTTTAACAAAACAAATAAAATAAATTATTAGATGAATAAAAATAAGATGATTCACAAAAAGAATTCTAAAAAAGAGCAAATTCATGATTCATTTTTAAGTAATCAAGAAAAAAATTCACTCTTATGACAATTTTAGTGAATATCAACAAAATCATCTTAAAAATAAATCATTGATATGTTTTTCAGAGTTTTTTTTTTAACGAATCATGTTATTTTTTATTAAAATAGTGATTCATTTGTTTTGTTAGCCAAAAAAATATGCCGAAAAAAACTTGTTATCTTCCTACAAAAAAAAATTCTAACCATATATATATATATATATATATATATATATATATATATATATATATATATATATATATATATATATATATATATATATATATATATATATATAGATAGATAGATAGATAGATCGGCTAAGTTCAAATATGATCACTAACTTTTTTTAGATCAATATGATCATTTTTTCAACCATCATTTTAGAGGTTATCTTCTATCGAAAAAATATCTAAAAATATGTAAATTCATCATTTTCAACCTCTTTCCATATTGATATTCGGAAATTTTGTTTACGAAAAATGTACACCATATGCATATTTATCGTAAACAAACTCATTTTTTTTGAAAGTTTTTTCATTGAATCACCTTCTATATTAACATCTTAGGCAATTAAGACATTTATAAAAAAAACATCTAGAAAAAGTTAAACATATGTGCGTATATGCAAAGTTGGTGTCGTGTTCGGGTTGGTGTGTCGCGGGTTGGCGGGTCAAAATATGTCAACCCAAACACGACCCATTTAAATATACAGGTCACGGGTTGGCGGGTTTGGAACATAAACTCATATATGACCCACCAACCCATTTATTTATACGGGTTCACAGGTTGGCGGGTTAATGAGTCAGATTTGGGTTCGTGGGTCCGAATTTTAGACATTTAAGTCTTAAACATCCAAATGAAAATTAAAAACGTTCATAGAAACATGTTACAGACTTAGCCTTATAGGTTACGACTTACGACCTTAGACCATCAACCACGATGCAAAATGTCAAAACAGTCAAATGTTCTATGAATCAATGGTATATATTTTATAATACTTATTAAATATTAGTACTTGATACATATATACATTTAAAAATAAAATAATTTTTTTATTAAGAATATAAACGGGTTGGCGGGTCAACCCGTTTAGTTTTTGAGAAACTCATATATGACCTGTTTAATAAACGGGTTGGCTGGTTGAAAAACTCAACCCAAACTCATTTATTTTGTGTCGTGTCGTGGGTCGTGTCGAGAATTGTCAGCCCTAACTTAATACGATATTTTGTTAAAGTTTTACGACAAATACAAACCTTGAAATCATGACGTGTAATGACAAATTCATGCCAAACCTTTTAGAACTTTGATTTGAACACATGCTAAATCGAAAATAAAGGTCACAATGGACGTTGTGATTTGTTTTTAAATAGATATCTTTCATTAACTAAAATAAAATGTAATGTGTTAAAAAAACAAAAAAAAATCAAAATATAATAGCACTTTTCCACCTATATATTATCCCAAAAAATAAAAGTTGTATGTATGTTTTCCCTAAACATTAAAAAAGTTTGTAAGCATTTTAATAAATTTTGGGCACTTTTTCACCCATATATAAAGTTACTCCACCCATTTTTAGGCAAATACGTCGAATCATATCAATTCTATGCGAGAAAGAAACAATGACTATAATCCAAAATTGTGAAGCGATAAAAACGACTTAACAACTATTATTTATCGGAAAGAAAGTATGTCTACTTGATCATGATTTCAGAGTTATTTTTGGCCACAAAGGTTTTTGCTTTTAAGACTTTGGTTACAAAAATTTTAAACGCTGAGAGGTTTGGTCTGTATATAAAAATAATTACAAAAAATATCCTTATAATTAAAAGTTCATTGTGCATATTTGTTTTTTACAGATTATATGTTTAAAAATAACAAAAATGGTCCATATATAATAAAAAATTTAAAGATGACAAAAATGATCCATACGTTTAAATAAAATTCAAAAATCGTCCGTGTATAATCGAAAATTTAAAGATAACATTGTCAATTTGAGTTTCTTTACATTTTGACGTAAATTTTGTATACGTTTCCATGTTTATTTTTATGTATGATTTCCATATATAACTTTGATCGCATATAATATTTTTTCATACGACGATATAAATTGAATTTAGTCATGTAAATCCAAAGAAATAACATTGTGAACCAAAAAATTCCTAAAACTAAACTTTTATCAACAAGAGATAAAAACGTTTGTGTCCCCCGCCAAGGGCGAGTTGGGAACTTCTAGTTGTAATAAATATATATGAATTGCAACTTTAGGTAGCTAAATGTACATATTGTTATGTTGTTAAAGCACAATGTATAAGTATGTTAACGGGTGAAGTTCAAGTTTAATACCTTAATTTTGTATAATCCGTCACATGCAACCCTTTTGTTTTCTAAAATGCTATTTTGCATGCATTTACTTTTTAAAATATGACTTTCACATCCTTCACCTTTAACTTTGTAAAATGTAAAATGTCACTTTCACCGCTTCATTTTCTAAACTTTTGGTGTATCCCCAAATATGAAATATGATTTCCTTCCTCTCTTTATAAAATACATTTTCCACCTCTTTATTTTTAAAATGTTTCTTTAGTCAACTTTGTAGAATGTCATTCTTATCACTTTAATTTTCTAACTTTTCATATTTCTCCCTCGTAATATATATATTATGATTTTCTTTAATAACTTTCGTTCCTTAAAATAAAAGGTTATCTTATATATATATATATATATATATATATATATATATATATATATATATATATATATATATATATATATATATATATATATATATATATATATGACAACTAGGTGGGGAACCCCGCGTTGCGGGGTCAGATGCGACAGGTCTTTTAGTAAAATTGAAATATGAACAAAATAACTTTACATTTTAAGAATGACTTTTAAAAAAAATTAAAAAGCTATTTTTTACATATTCATTTTCACTATAGGATGTAAAAAGTTTGTTTTTTTACATATATTTGTTTTAAAACACAAAAATTGCACCTTAAGACGGATTTGAACACAAATGACCGTGAAACCGGAACTATTCCCAACACGTATCCGCACAAAGTATGGGTACGGACATAAAATGACCTAAAGACGGATTTAAACACAAACACATAAACAGAGGACCATTCTTGCCAAAAGTCACATAAGTTTACTATTCCTAAAAAGTGTCCTCCTTTAATATATATATAAGAATGCAAGAAGCTATGATAGACAATGTGATAGACTATATTGGTTTTATCAATTCTCACTTTTAATACCCAATAAAAACATGTAAAAACCAGCGAAACAAACACGGTCTCAATTACTCGTTATAACTATTATTTACATGTCATCAACACTTCAAGTTTCCATTTTATGGGTAATTTTTACTTTCTTTGTAACTAGAGCATGCACTCGTGTCGTATTTGGGTTGATAGATCATAAAAAACTTAATCCAGACATGACAAATATATATATATATATATATATATATATATATATATATATATATATATATATATATATATATATATATATATATATATATCCGTGTCGTCTTATTCAACCTAACCCGAATTGGTCATAAATAGATAAACATATGTAACCCATTTAATTATATGAGTTCGTTGCTTTTTGGGCTAGATCTAAGTTCTTGGGTAAGAATCGGATTTGTAGGTCATGGGAAAAAGTCTAAGGGTGTGTTTGACAAAATTAGCTAGTAATTAGTGATTGATGGATGGTAGTTGGAACTTGGTAGCCGATAGTTATAAGCTGTGGTTTTTATTTGTTATATGAGTTTTTGCAAAAATAGTTAACAACTTTTGAAATGTGTAAAATTACATAAATTGATAATTGTTTTAAAAAAGATAAATATATAAATATATTCTTAAGGGCAATTATGGAAACTTATTCAAAAAGCTCAATAATTTTTTTCTTAAATGATACATGTAGTAACTTTTAAATTTGAAACGTTTTACTTAATCTAAAAGCTATCTTTTTGTTTAAATCAAACATTTATTTTATTAATCTAATAAAATAAATAGGTCTACATGTCAACTCACAGCATTATTGCAAACCCAAACATGACCAGATAATAAACGGATTAGCGGGTCAAAAAAACTCAATTCATACCCATTTATCTTCGTGACGGGCTCTTATCGTCGTATAAAAAATTATCACCCAATATGTCTATCTGTATGGATGTATGTAAGGATGTCTATGTGCATATTATTAGTATGAAGAGGTGAATCATCGACGGTCCTAGGAAAGCCTAGTCTAGATTAATGATTTAAAATTTGAATTCGTTGTTCTAGATTGGTTTAAGCTTTATAACATATATTGATATCTAATTTTTTAATCCTTATAATTTAACATTTTCATACAGTATATTACAAAATCTATATACAATACATATTTATAAAAATCATTAACTTATTATAAATTAATAAAATGTTATAAACAAATGGAATAATTAAACATTTGAATTCAAAATTAAGCATTATAACAAGATCAAAACTTAAATTATGAAGTCTTTAATACTAACAAAATTCTTATTGTTTGTATTAGTTATTATGGATTTCCAAACTAAATATTTAATTTTATAAAATCAAATGAAATTACAAGATTATACAAAAAGTTAAAATTCTAAAAATAAAAAGAAAAAAAAACAAAAAAACAGATTTTATATGTCCGCCAAAAACACGATTGTTAGCGACGCAATTTACAATCAGAACAACAAACCTCATCGAACATGCATTTTTGTAAAAACCGCATTGCAAAGACAATATACTAAATTTTAAGCATTTTTTGTAATAATAAACCGTTTATGTGGTGTAGTTTAGTATGGACCGTTTGTATAACGTGAATTGGTAACCTAGGTTGAAGTTTTTTTGTAATAATAAATTTTAAGCATTTTTTTTTTATCAAAGATAATATACATTGTAGTTGTTTTTACTAATCAAGCGAGTAATGACAAATTCAGTATGCTTAATCCTTTCGATAAAGATATTCAACGACATAATGTTATAAATACAGTAGTAAACAATATATAGGGTTGAAGATGATACCATATCAATTTCATTTTCCCTAAACCGTATATGTATCAACTGCAGTTGGTATAAAACATTTTACGATCTATATCATACTAAATATACTTTTTACCAACAAATTTGATTGATACCATTGACAATAATTTATACGAAATTCTTAATCATTTCAATATGAAAAGTTAAAAACCCTATGAACATAGAATTTTTTTGTTATTTAGTAAATAATTATATTGAAGTAATTTTCTATTTTTTTGTGTTTAAACCGATTAATAACTATTGATAAATGCGGCTTAATGTCTTATACTCATTAATTTAAAATTGTAAATTGTAAATACACTTAACAATTCAAATACTTGATTTTCTTTATATATATATATATATATATATATATATATATATATATATATATATATATATATATATATATATATATATATATATATATATATATATATAGAGGTTCATATGTTTCTTACATTTATTATGTGCTAAAATACACCATTAGGTATTTAGTCAAATTAAATAATTATTTAATTAAATAATAATGATTTCTATAATTGTATGTATATTAAATGATATTTATAATTATAATTCTCTTTTTCATGGCAACTATTTAAGTTCGTCATTAATGTCAACAATAATATTTTTTCAGAATGAATTCGCATCTTGGTTTTCATGTTTGGGTTCGTGATTTCTTTATAGACCCACTCACTTAAAATACAACAAAGTTGCATGGAATATGAAGAACGAGAGTGTATTCTACTAGAATACACTCTCATTCGACAAGAATATATTGTCATTCGTCTAGAATAAACTCACATTCTACTTGAATACACTCTCGTTTTCCATGTTATAGACAACTTTGTTGTATTTGGATTGAGTGAGTCATGAAACAAAATACGAACTCATACATGAAAAACTAGATGCGAATTTATTCTAAAAAAATATTATTGCTGATATTAATGACGAATTTAATTCGTTTACATAAAAAAAAAGAATTATAATTTTGAATATCATTTAATATACATATAATTATGGAAATTATTTAATATATATCTTTATTTGATTAAATAAGACCGTCTGGTATGCATACCACGAAATAGGTTATGGTCCAGGTGGCCACAATCATGGTTAGTGCACACCACCCTGGACCCTAGTGGTTCTTTGTGGTCGTTCTGATTTGTGGTGGGGAGAATGGATGAGCACGCCGAATCAAATATATTCTTCTCTCTTCTTCTTCTTCTTCTTCTTCTTTCTCTCTCTCTCTCTCTCTCTCTATATATATATATATATATATATATATATATATATATATATATATATATCCTAGTTTTCTCTCTCTCTCTCTCTCTCTCTCTCTCTATATATATATATATATATATATATATATATATATATATATATATATATATATTGGTTGGTACATTAATGTCATGATATTTAAAAATTTGTATCATTATAGTATAGTGATTACTTGGTCGATACAGTACTACAAACCAAATATCTTAGCTAGTTAACATATTAGGTGCCAATTTTCTTGTTTCAGTTGATAACATATTGGTTGGTTTTTGTGGTACATAACCGATAACCCTAATATATGTAATTTGTAATATCTAATAATTTTATGTGACACTCTATTTTAGTGATACCACTGTTGGCTTTTGAGCACTATAACACTCCTATGGTGCACATGCAACCCTAGATGCTTTGGATCTATGTTTTCTCTAATTATACATGTATATTTTCAATTTTACAAAGCATACATCCTAACTAGCATACAAATTGACAATTGAGCAATACAACTAGTTAGATAACTTACCTCTTACAAGGACTTGTAGTTCTTGACCTTTGAAAGCTTGAGCACCTCAAGTGTGATGCCTCTAATGTGTCACAAACACCAAATGCAAGAGGAGGCTTGAGAGAATAAGTTACTTGGCACAAAATAAATATCAAACTTCTTAGAATGATGGTGTAACCGATTTTGGTTCTAGGGGTTTTCTTTTATAGTGTAGCAAATGCTAGGGTTACACCTTTAAAACCTAATGATCTTTCATATTAATTAGGCTCCATGGGTTAAACCTGCATGGACTATCCATAGACTATCTCATTGGTTTAGCCTATCCTAAATAACCATGGATCATTAGCCCACACTATAAGAATCATTGATTTACATAATCAATCCCCATATATTTAATTAGTCTCTTTTGATCACAAAATTAATTCCAAGTTAATTCTTGATCAATAATAATTAAACAATATGATTTCATATTAATATATTATACTTGTAATATATCAATAAATCATAAATAACCTTATTCTCAAAAGTCCATCCTATCAAATTGCACTGGTGAATGCAACCCAAAAGCACCATGCTACAATCGGGTCAAGTACATCCCAGTTATAGTTATGGGCTTAGACACCAAATCCAACATGTACAACATGATAATACACGAAGGTTATGAAGTAAAAGTATAAATAAAGTATAATATGCTTATTACATGTAAATTGTAACGTCCCAAAAATCAAAACCAAAATTTTTTGATTTTATATTAAATAATCATCAATGAAAAAAGTTGAACAAAACCATAAAGTATTCAGAAAACATCCCAAAGATACATTAGAGTCAAATAAGCAAAAAATCATGGTGTGTGCAATGCGATCATCTCGAGCCCTTCCCTTTCGAACCAGGAGTACCTGAAACACAAACTAAAAACCGTAAGCACAAAGTTTAGTGAGTTCCCCAAAATACCACATACCATACGTATATGTCAACTTAAGGCTGTAGCGTGTCTATTTCACCCCCGTGTCTATTTCACCCCCAAGTCTATTTCAACTCACATGTAAGCAAAAGGCTGTACTGGTTCTATTTCACCCCTGAGTCTAATTCAACTTATATGTCATTATGATGTTGTATTGGGTTTATTTCACCCCAAACACATATAGAAAACATGCACAAATGCATACAATAGATAAAACATAAGTCACAATGCTTCAAGCACATACAATCCGTAGTATCCTAAAATATAGTGAGCAAACATACCTTAGTCTATTGTCAGTCAAATAGATGCTCAGGCTGCTGAACTGGAGAATCCTCGCACTAACCAATCAAATAAAACCCTAATTAATAATTGGATCATAAACCATAATCGAGACTTTAATCAACTAATCCTGACTCCCAGGGTAAAAGACCATTTTACCCTTCCCTCAATTGTCCCAAAATCTATGACCCAAACTTAATGGAACAAAAGCCCAACAATGGCCTAATTTCTAAAGGTTACCTAAAGCCCAATATGGGCCCAAATCCAAAAAAGGCCAAAGACCTAACAGTGACCCAAAATCAAACACATGTGGCCTAATAAGGGCCCAAACCAAGTGAAAAGGCGACCCAACAACAAAATCCCATGACAGGTATCGTACGCTAAGCGTACTCCTAGGATGCCCGACATACTAGGTCACCACACAGAGTTGGGGATCCAGACGCGTACGCGTGACGTACACATTCGTATGCCCGACGTACGCTCCTTTCTCCCACTTCATCCATTAAGTCCTTATTGCTTAAGAACAAATGTCCAAATTTCAGATCTAAACCTTGGGGAACGCATTAATCCATGAAGTCACTAACTTGGTGCCTTTGCATGGATTAAATGGACCTAAACCTTAGATTTAGCATCCTACTTTCACTAAATGAACAAATACTCATGCATGGTTGATCCTCAACCATCAAGATGCTAACTTTATGAACTAGGTATCTAAGAAACATCAAGAGGAGCAACTCATAATTTATTGAGTGACAAATCCCTACTAGAACTCATGCATGGGACCAAAATATGCTCAAAACAAGCCCTAGAATAGATCTAACAATAGAGTCATCAACATAGAAGCTTTATACCTTAGTGCAGGTGAGAAATGAGAGTAGATTCTGGATCTACAAGATCCTACTTGACGAAGGCTCTTCTGGATCTACAAGCTCATACTTGACGAAGGCTCCTTCTTTAAGTACACAAAACACCCACTAAAACACACACAAAAGGTTAAATCTCTCTAGACGATCTAGGATTTCTAAATGGGACTCAAAAGGGAAATGGAGGCTGGGAAATGGGAGAACCTTGAAACTTAAGGTTGCTTAAATGTGGCCCAAACCCTAAAATTAGGGTTTCCCCTGATTACGTACGCCCAATGTAATGGAGGTACGCCCAACATACGCACTTCCTTCCTAATTACACACCAAGGGAATGAAAAATACCTTGAATTGGGTGTTACAATTCTCCCCCACTTGAATTATACTTCTTCCTCGAAGTCCGCTGTTACAAATAATTATGGGTAGTGCTCCCTCATCTCGTGCTCAGGCTCCCACATCCATTCTGAACCCTTTCGGTGCTGCCAATGCACCTTGATGAGATCCACAACCTTGTTTCGCAAAGTCTTCGTCCTTTTATCAAGGATCGCCACCGATCTCTCTATGTAATTCCGACGATCGTCCACCTGAATGTCCTCCAACAGAACCACTGCATAATCATCAACCAGACATTTCAGCAGCTGAGAGACATGAAATGTGCTATGGATCTGACTGAGCTCCTCAAGCAGATCCAAACGATACGCAACCCTGCCCACCTGGGCTAACAACCTAAAAGGACCGATATACATGGGGCCTAACTTACCCCGCTTCCTAAACCGGATGACACCTTTCCAAGGTGACACCTCCATGAGTACCATATCCCCAACCTGAAACTCCAAGTCTGACTGACATCTATCTGCATAGCTCTTTTGTCAGCTTTGTGCAGTCTGAAGTCTACCGGAACTTGCTGAATCAATTTCTTCATTTTGAGTACCACCTCCGTACTCCTCATGACCCGCTGACCGACCTCACCCCAACATATCGAGGTCATACACTTCCTCCTACAGATCATCTCAAAAGGAGATCGATCAACGTTGGCGTGATAATTGTTGTTATACAAAAATTCCACCAAAGGAAGATATGTATTCTAACTACCACCAAAATCCAGTACTCATGCTCGCAGAATGTCCTCCAATGTCTGGGTAGTCCGCTCACTTTGATTATCAGTCTGTGGGTGGAAAGTCGTGCTGAAGTGCAGATGAGTACCCAACTCCTCATGGAATCTCTTACAGAACCTGGAAGTAAACCAAACATCCCTATTAGACACCACACAAACTGGAACCCTATGTTGCGCCACCATTTCCCGAATGTAGATATGGACCAACTAATCTGGTGAAATACTCTCTTGGATTAGAATAAAATGCATGCTCTTGGTCAATCGATCCACAATGACCCATATGGAATCCACTATGCGCCCCGTTTGTGGCTACTTTGTGATAAAATCCATCGTAATCTCTTCCTATTTCCAAACGGGGACTTCCAACGACTCTATTTTTCCGTGGGGCCGCTGATGTTCAGCCTGGAATTTCCTGCATGTCAACCACCTTTCCAAAAACTAGGCCACATCTCTCTTCATACATGGCCACCAATAATCAGGCCAGAGATCTCTATACATCTTTGTCACATCGGGGTGAATAGAGAATCTCAACTCGTGTACCTCCACCATCAAAACCTGATGCGGACCACCCCAATATGAACCCATACCCTCTGATGGAGGGTCAATAATCCTCGACTATCTTAATCGAAGAAAGCCACCTGACCCACTATGCGCTCGCTCTTCTAGTGCTCTTCCTTCACAGCCTCAACCCAAGCCTCTTGAATCTGCTCTAAGAGTGGGGTAATCATAGTCATCCTCAAACACACATCCCTTATCGGGGCAGCAAATGCCTTACGGCTGAGAGCATCGGCCACCACGTTGGCCTTCCCCAGGTGATAACAGATTTCACAATCATAATCCTTCACCACATCTAACCATCTATGTTGCCTCATATTCAGATTCGGCTGATCCATCAGATACCTCAGACTCTTGTGATCTGTGTAAATAGTATAATGGACCCCATAGAGGTAATGTCGCCAAATCTTGAGGGAGAACACCACTGCCCGCAACCCAAAATCATGTGTAGGATGATTCTCTTCATGAGGCTTTAGCTGCCTCGAAGCGTAAGGGATCACATGACCCCGCTACATCAGCACTGCACCCAAACCCGTGATTAATGCATCGTAGTACACCACAAAATTGTAACGTCCCAAAAGTAATGACATAAAATTTTCGTTTTTAGATTAATAAATAGTTAATACATAACATTTAAATAAAACCAAGTTAATCAAGACTTAGAAAAACATCATTAAATCAGGGTAGTTCACATGTGGTGTGTGCTTTGCAATCATCCCGACCCCTTCCATTTAAAAGCCGAAGTACCTGAAACATAAACTGAAAAACCGTAAGCACAAAGCTCAGTAAGTTCCCCAAGATACCACATACCAGACACATACATAAATCAATTACTGGGCCGCCGACATCCATCGGGCCTTGCCCGGTCTCGCGTCCCACTCGGCCTCGGGCCCCGCCCTACATCGAGCTACGCTCGGATTACAGATCCGTCATTCACCAGGACCCGCCTGACATATGGCCCCGCCCGATACACACACAATAATATAACCATATAATCATATAAATATATGACCTTACTAACACATGCTATAATCACAAAGACTATAGCATCCCATACAGTCATCAAGCCCCGCCCGACATCGGGCCTCTCCCGGTAAGCATAAAAACACATACTAATAACTAGCATATGTTTTCCTTATGAGGCCCCACCTGGCATCGAGCCTTGCCCGTTAAGCATACCATCATATAACACGTGCAATAGTTGAACATACATCTAGCATCCTAACATATAAACCATGTGCCGACATTGGTGCCTTCGACCCGCTAAACCCAATGAGGAGACTCACTTCGCACTGCCGAATCACACAGACGATCAGTGGCTGTTGGTTGACAGATTCGCCAAACTATCAATATCAAAATAGCACCCAATTAAAAAGACCATTTTACCCCTAACCTAACTTGGACCAAGACTTAGGCCCAAACTTAACAATCCAATAAGACACAAATACCAAAAACCAACCAAGGCCCAAACCATGGTCCAATTTTCCAAATTAGGTCCAAAACAATGTAGGCCTTCTCAAAATAATTATCAGCCCAAAACCTGATGGCCCAACAGGGCCAAAGACAACTAAGCCGAAAAGATGGCCCAAACCGAAGCCCAACATGCAAAACCCTTCCTTGCTGAGTACACGGGGGTACCCATCTATAGGCTAAGTGTACTCGTTGTTTGGCGTGTATGTTGCACGTATAGACTTGTGCGTCCAACGCACTCACCCAATAAGCCCAATCCTTCCATTAAGCTCTTAATGCATAAATCTAGAAGTCCAAACCACAAATCTAAGTCTAATAAGTGTCTAGAACCATAAAGTCACTGACTTGGTGAGTTTGAATTCCCCAAGAAGATCCAAACTCAAAATATAGCATTCTACCATCATGAAAAGGACCCAAAATTATGCATCGAAGGGTTTAAATCCTAAAAGTCCCAACTTTATTGACCTTGAACCTCATAAACACCAAGAGGGGCAGCTCAAAACTCCTGGAGTGGCATAAAGCCACTAGATCATATTCATGGGGTAAAAAAAGGAACCAAAACTCATAAATGATAGATCTAAGACATAAATGATCAAATTCATAGCTTTATACCTCAAACGAGCTGGAAATGAAGCACATAATCAAGATCCATAAGCTCTTCCTTGACCCTCAACCTTGCACCACTCTCCTACTTCTTGGATATGGACCAAAACACACCAAAAATGGATACCATGAGCTCAAAATACCATCATGAAGGCTAAAGGTCGATTTCTAGGGTTTTAAGGACTTGGAGGCTGGTATAGAGGCCAACCTTAAAGAATTAATGAGCTTATATAGGATACATCATCAAAATTAGGGTTTTCATTAAGATGCATGTACGCCCCACATACACCATTGTATGCCCTGCGTACATGCTCAAAAGCGCGATCCTGCCTTGCTTAGCATACGTGTGTGAGGCATCATGTGGTTGGGGCTCATACAATGAGCGTACGAGCATATACACGGGGCATACGTGGCAGATGTCTAGAACCCTAATTATTTGACTTGTACCCTATTTAAGCAACCTTATATCGTTTGGACCAAACCCTAATCAGCCTCCATAGCCTCATTCCGTCCCTTAACCCTAGTTTTTAATATTAGTGTGATCCTTGAGCTTAAAGAGTGTTTTCGTGGCCATTTTAGAGAGCATTCAAGAAGGAGAAGGTGGTGATCAAGTCTTGGGTGTCCTTGGGCTTCTAAATCCTGCACCTAGTTCATCTTGAGGAACTTATGGAGGTATAAAGTCATAACCTTGTTATCTATTTTTTTAGTTTGAGCTAGGGTTTTGTTATGAAGTCGCTTTTTGGTTCTTGGACCCTCTCTTGTGAGTTGAGCAACTCCAGAGACTAGGATTGTTAGATCTAAGCTCTTTAAGCATGCCTGATGCATAAAGGTGCCATATTGAAGGTTTTTTTATACCATGCAAGAACTTGAGGTCTTAAATGAGGTATTAATGGGAAGAATGAAGTATTGGGGACCCTTATGGCATGTAAGGTCGTAAAGCTGCCAACTTTGTTCCCCAGGACATCTTCATGGACTCAGATCTAAAGTTTAACGTTGAAATCCCAAGTATTAAGAACTTAATGGTCTTTGGTGCATATTCTGCTTGTACGTCAGACATAATATCGTGTATGCTGCACATACAGCCAAGGGGATCAGTACGCTAAGCGTACGGGAGTGATACGCTAGGCCTACGCACCCTAGTGGTAAGCGTACTGGAGTGGTACGTTGGGCCTATGTACTGGAGTGGTACGCCATGGGTCGAAGGCACCAAGGCTGGCCCATTAATTCATATGTGATATTTAGTAATTCAGTATGCAATGCTTTGCTAATTAACATATGTGTAGATTTATATGAAGACCATGGGGGAGCCCATGGCACTTGGCAAGACCATGAGAGGAGCCCATGGCACTGGGGGGTAGCCTACGACATTCCAAATGAAGACTATGGACGGAGTCCATGGCAAACTTATGTTTATGTGTGCGTGGCATTATATGATTATGTGTTTATGTGTTTTTGGGAAACTCACTAAGTGTGTGCTTACAATTTTGTTGGGTGTTTCAGGTACTTCTGGTTCTAAGGGCAAGGGCCCGACTTGATGGCGCAACGTTCACTCTCTAGTATTTCCGCACTTAGTATTTGAATACTCCAATCTTTTAAACAATGTGGATATGTAATGGGATTTTTGGGAAACAAATGTGGTTGATATTACTAATTATTTAATGAAAAAATTTTATATGAAATTTGGGTTGTTACAAGTTGGTATCAAAGCCTTGGTTTGAGGGATTAGGGCACACTCTTGGGTATGTCAGAACTCAAACTGAGGAATTGGTAAAACCTTTTTCAAAAAGAAACCAAAAGTTAAAATTTTCTTGAAAACGGTTTTTGTAAGTAAAAAGGGAGAGTGCAATGCGCGTAATTAGTCGAGCTCAAGTAAGTGTTCTCAATGTACTAGGCATGCTATAGTTATATTTGGAGATCTATGTTGAATTGATTACTTGCTATGTGTATGCTTTCAAAGTTGAATATGTATAGGATTGCATAGCCCTAGAATGATGAATTCTTCATTATTCTTGTTCCTTGTTTGGTTATGGTTTAGGGTAGAAGCTTATTTGATAGTCTATGAGATTCTATTTGTGTATAGTTTGCATGCATAAGGCAACCTGCTATGATTGGCTTAAGTTTATGGTTCAGTAGGGATTGAGAAATCCTAGAATAGTCTAGGATCTGAATTGGTGTTGTGTTTTATGGGTCATGATTTGTGTTTGGCTGAATTAGAGGTATTAGGTTTGGCCTTGGAGAAGGTACAAGTAGGTGTGGAAGGTAGTATTGGGCCTATACTACTAAAAGCATAGGACCTGTACCCGAATCCATGTCAGACCTGGAAGCTCTAAGGAGTCCGATGAGGAGGAATACCCTTCGAATTCCTTATCATTTTTACGATGTGGTTTTATTTAGTTGAGGGTGGTAATGATCACGCGAGGTTCAGGTTAAGGATCAGGATCAGGTTCAGGCTCTGGTGCAGAGCCCATTGATGAGAGGTTGTACAATCTTATCACGGCTAAGGTTACTTGTGGCATCCTTGACGCTACCCCGATGATCTTTGGCACCGTCAAGGAGGGCATCATGTAGATCATGGAGGAGCGTCTCAGGTCTTTCCGAGCCGAGATTGTTGCAGGCCAGATTGGGGCCCGAGCTCCCTCGTTTTGAGAGTTTAAGGCGTGTGGTGTGTTTGAGTTCTTTGGGGTCGGGGAACCCATAACTAGTCGACACTGGGTGGCAGACATGGAGAATGCCCAGTGCACAAGCTTTTTCCCCAAGGTGGCAAAGGTGGGGTTCGCAACTTGTATGTTGAGGGACCGAGCAAGAGACCAGTGGGAGGAGGTTACATGCGAGGTAGGATCAGTGGGTGTAGCTGAGATGACTTGGGAGTAGTTTGTGAGGAGGTTTGATAAGGAGTTTGCATTGTCTATTAGGTGTAGTGTTTGGTGAGAGAGTTCCAGGATTTGCAGCACACTACAAAGACTGTAGCAGAGTTTACCACCAAGTTTCGGGAGAGGTCACTATTGGTTCCACAGTACGCTGTGGATGAGGAGATAAAGAAGATGAGGTATGATTCCATGTTGAGGGATAATATCCGTGACTTTGTGAGCTTTACAAGGTACAAGACCCTGAATGACATGGTGGAGAAGGCTCGGGAATGGGAAACTGAGTTGGAGCTCCGGATAAAGCGGAAGCTGGAGCAGGTTCGGGCAGCAATGGGTTAGGCTAAGAAGCCTAACATCTTCGATCCTCCCAGCAGGGCCAGTAGGGACATTACAGATGTGCGAAGTGCGGTAAGCTGCACAGTGGAGCCTGTCGAGCAACAGGCTCAGCATGTTATGCATGTGGCCAGCTGCGCCACATGAGTAAAGGTTGCCCCAATAGATTTATTTCCACTGCAACCAGACCGGTCATAAAAGGGCCAATTGTACAAGGTTGGTTAGAGGAGGAGGAGCAGTGGCGACGCCTGCACCCACCACAATGAGGATTAATGATGGCCTCCTGGTCAAGGCGGAAGCTCCTGCAGTGAAGAGCCACACATTTCAACTGACTAAAGAGGAGGCCCAAGTAGTGCCAGATGTCATGACCGCTATGTGATCTATTTTTGTTTTATTTATTTTATTGGTTATTCTTATATTGTTATGATCTTTTATAGGGACCTTTTGGTCAATGGGTTGTCGACCCATATTCTTGTTGATTCGGGGGCTACCCGATCATTTGTATCTCTTGCACTCAGCAAGAAGTTTCGAGATGTTCCGGGGACTTTGAATTCCCCACTTGAGGTGGAGATTATGGATGATCGTACCGTGAGCGCCGCGAGGGTATTTCGGAGGAGTGTTCTGAATATGTTTGGGGAGAGGTTTCTTATTAATCTAGTTCCGTATCCCTTGAGAGGATTGAAGGTGAACATCAGAATGGATTGGTTGGGGCCCAATGGGGGCCATGATAGATTGCGAGCGTCAGCTGGTGAGGATTCAAACCCCAAGTGCGGGAGAACTAGTTATCCATGGTGAGAGAGTGTCGCATGGGCCATCTCTCTATTCGGCTGCGAGGGCTAGGAGACTCCTTCAATAGGGTTGTTCTGGGTTCTTGGCTTATGTCTCGGAGATGAGGGTGGAGGCCACATCAAAGATGAGTACCATACCTATTGTGCGAGATTTTCCGGATGTATTTCCATAGGAGTTGCCTGGGGTGCCTCCCAAGAGGCAAGTGGAGTTTCATATTGATTTGGGACTTTTGCGGCTCCAATAGCCAAGGCATCATATCGTCTAGCTCTACCTGAGATGCAGGAGCTGTCTACGCAGCTTCAGGAGCTGCTAGACCGGGGATTCATTCGTCCGAGCAGTTCCCCGTGGTGAGCACTGATCCTATTCATGAAAAAAATGATGGGCCATACATGATGTGTATTGATTATCGGGATTTGAACAAGCTAATGGTGAAGAACCGTTATCCGCTTTCGAGGATTGATGATTTATTTGACCAGCTTCAGGGGGCATCTTGGTTTTCTAAGATTGATCTTCGGTCATGGTATCATCAGATGAGGATCAGGGACGAAGACATACCAAAGACGACTTTCATGACTCGTTATGGTCATTACGAGTTTATGGTGATGCCATTTGGGCTCACCAATGCTCCAGTAGCGTTCATGGATCTCATGAACCAGGTTTGCAGACCGATGCTGGGTTGGTATGTCATCGTTTTCATTGATTATATTTTGTTCTATTCTAAGACCAATGAGCAGCACGATCAGCATTTGAGGGAGGTGATGGAGACCATGAGGAGGGAGAGGCTTTATGCCAAATTCTTCAAATGCGAGTTTTGGTTGCGTGAGGTGCAGTTTCTGGGGTACATCATCAACCAAGAGGGTATTTTGTTAGATTCGGCCAAGATTAAGCTAGTAATGCGTTGGGAGGTTCTGAAGAATGCATCCGAGATCTGATGTTTCTTGGGGATAGCCGGGTACTATCGGAGACTCATCTAGGATTTCTCTAAGATTGTCGTACCTTTGACCCATTTGACCAAGAAAAGTGTGACCTTTCGGTGGGGTCCAGATCAGCAATCATCTTTCGAGACCTTGAGGCAGAAATTATGCAAGGTCCCGATTCTAACGCTACCTGGGGGATTGGATGATTTTATAGTGTATTGTGATGCTTCTATTTCGGGTTTGGTAGTTGTTCTAATGAAGAGGGGCATGTGATTGCTTATGCATCGAGGCAGACGAAGCCTCATGAAGCGAATTACCCCACTCATGATTTGGGACTAGGGGCGGTGGTATTTGCCCTTAAAATTTGGAGGCATTATTTATATGGGGTCTGATGCACCATTTTCACCGATCACAAGAATTTGAAATATTTGATGGATAAGTAGAATCTGAATATGATAAATAAGAGATGGTTAGATGTGGTAAAAGATTATGATTGCGAGATTTTGTATCATCCTGGAAAGGCCAATGTGGTGGCCGATGGTTTGAGTCGTAAGGCGACGAGTGCTCCGATCTGAGATGTCTGTTTGAGGATGATAGTGATTTCACCTTTATTAGATATGATCAAGGAGGCACAAGTCGAAGGTTTGAAAAAGGAAAACTAGAATATTGAGCGGATTCGGGGGCAGATTCCATTGTTAGTTCGAGACTGTCGAGGGTTATTGACTCAATGTGGCAGAGTTTGGGTTCCGACATTTGGAAGAGTGAGGCAAAAGATCTTGGAGGAGGCACACAAGTCCAAGTTTTCTATTCATCTAGGGCCATGAGGATGTACCGTGACCTGAGATTGAGCTATTGGTGGCCCTGCATGAAGCGAGAGGTTGTGTGATTTATTAAGCGGTGTTTGACGTGCAGGAAGGTCAAAGCTGAACATCAGAGGCCTCACCGCAAGGTTTAGCCGCTACTTATTCCCATGTGGAAATGGGAAGAGATCATCATGGATTTTATCACGAAATTACCTAGGACGACATAGGGTGTAGATTCCATTTGGGTTAGTGTGAACAGGTTAACTAAGAGTGCGCATTTTATTTCGATTTCTAAGAGTATCTCTGCCAAAAATTTAGCAGATATTTATGTGCGGGAGGTGGTGGTCAGTCATGGGGTGTCTGCATCTATGATCTCGGACCGTGATGTTCGTTTCACCTCTAGATTCTGGAGAAAGATTCATGAGGACTTGGGTACTTAATTACATTTCAGCACTGCTTACGACTCCAAGACCGATGGTCAACTCGATCGGACAATATAGACGCTCGAGAATATGCTTCAGTCATGTGTATTGGAATTCGGAGGGAGTTGGGATACTTAAATTCCACTAGTAGAGTTTTCATACAACAATAGTTATCATGCTAGTATTGATCGACCCCTATTTGATATGTTGTATATTCGGAGGTGTAGGACTCCAGTTTGTTGGGGGGAGATTGGACATCGAGTGATGGGAAGCACCGAAGTGGTGCTTAAGACCACTGAATTGATTCAACATGTGCGTGATAGACTGAGGGTTATGCAGAGCCGTCATAAAAGTTATGTCGACCGACACCGATCAAATCTCGAGTTTCAGGTGGAAGATTTTGTGTTGCTTAAGGTGTCACCGTGGAAAGGTGTCATTCGGTTTCATAAGAGGGGCAAGTTGGGGTTCTGATTCGTAGGTCCCTTCAGGATTTCTGCTCAATTTGGTAGGGTTGCTTATCGGTTGGATCTTCCGGATGAGCTCAGCCAGATCCACAACACCTTTCATTTGTCTCAGCTCCGGAAGTGTGTTGTGCACGAGGCCACATTTATTTCCTTCGAATACATTCAGGTCGATAGGAGCCTGAAGTATGTAAAGAAGCCCATCACAGTCTCGGATAGAAAAACTAAAGCTCTTCGTAACAATGTGGTAAAGCTAGTGAAGGTGCAATGGCAGCACCGGAAGGGTTTCGAAGGGATTTGTGAGCAGGGGGACGAGATGTGAGAGCATTACCCGGATCTATTTGTGACTGCGAACTTCGAGGATGAAGTCTAGTTCACGTGGGGGAGAGTTGTAACACTCCAATCCACTCAACCCAGGTATTTCATT
The DNA here is from genome assembly GCF_002870075.4 of Lactuca sativa. Taxonomy (NCBI): domain Eukaryota; kingdom Viridiplantae; phylum Streptophyta; class Magnoliopsida; order Asterales; family Asteraceae; genus Lactuca; species Lactuca sativa. The sequence goes on along the minus strand of NC_056629.2, from coordinate 57,859,460 downwards.
ATTCACCCTCAAGTGTTTCAATTTTTTCAAAAATGGTCTTTTCCATATAGTGGGCGTACATGGCAGATGTTTAAAACCCTAATTCATGTGTGAGGGCATCGGGTGGTTGGGGCTCATACGTTGGGTGTACGAGCATGTACGCAGGGCATGCATGGCAGATGCCTAACACCCTAATTCTTTGACTTGCACCCTATTTAAGCAACCTTATATCATTTGGACCAAACCCTAATCAGCCTCCATAGCCTCATTCCGTCCCTTAACCCTAGTTTTTCATATTAGTGTGATCCTTGAGCTTAAAGAGTGTTTTGGCAGCCATTTTAGAGAGTATTCAAGAAGGAGAAGGTGGTGACAAAGTCTTAGGTGTCATTGAGCTTCTAGATCCTGCACCTAGTTCATCTTGAAGAAGTTCTGGAGGAATAAAATCATAACCTTGTCATCTCTTTTGTTAGTTTGAGCTAGGATTTTGTTATGAATTCCCTTTTTGGTTCTTGGACCCTCTCTTGTGAGTTGAGCAACTCTAGAGACTAGGATTGCTAGATCTAAGCTCTTTGAGCACGCTTGATGCAGAAAGTGCCATCTTGAAGGTTGTTTTGATACCATGCATGAGCTTGAGGTCTTAAATGAGGTCTTAATGGGAAGAATGAAGTATTGGGGACCCTTATGGCATGCAAAGGCATAAAGTTGCCAACTTTATGCCCTAGGACATCTTCATGGAATCAGTTCTGAAGTTTAACGTTGATATCCCAAGTTTTAAACACTTAATGGTCATTAGTGCATATTATGCTTGTACGTCGGGCGTAATATCATGCATGTTGTGTGTACAACAGAGGGGCTCAATACGCTAAGCGTACTGGAGTGGTACGTTGGGCGTATGCACCCTAGATAGGTTTAGGCTTCGTGTGGGCTTGTAAGCTTCTTGGGCCTTATTCAGTGTTGGGTCTGGTCCCATTTAGAGTTAGTGGTCGGATTATTCTGTTTTGGGCCACATTTATTTTGGTTGTGCCTTATTAGGTCATGTGGCCCATTAATAGCTTTTATCTTTGATTCTAGGACCATTTGTAAAGGAAAGACTTTTGGGCAATCATGTAAGGACGTAGGCTTAGGGTTTTGGACTCTTTAACTAGGTTGAGTTATAATCCTAATTTAAGGTTATATGTATCATTGTATAGTGTGAGGTTTCAAGCTGATATGCGAGCAACTAGTGTGTTCAGCAAACTGAGGTGAGTCTTCTTACTACACCCATGGGTCGAAGGCACCAAGGCCGACCCATTACTTGGTATGTGATATTTTTTAATTGAGTATGCAATGGTTTGCTAATTGACATATTTATAGACTTGTGTGATGACCATGGGGGGAACCTATGACCCTTGACAAGACCATGGGGGAGCCCATGACACTGGATACAAGACCATGGGGGTACCCACAACATTCCTAATGAAAACCATGGAGGGAGTCCATGGCAAACTTATGTTTATGTGTGCTTGAAATTATATGATTATGTGTTTATGTGTTTTTGGGAAACTCACTAAGCGTGTGCTTACAGTTTGGTTGGGTGTTTCAAGTACTTCTGGTTCTAAGGGCAAGGGTCCGGCTTGATGGCGCAACGTGCACTCTCTAATATTTCCGTAGTTAGTATTTGAATATTGCGATCTTTTAAACAATTTGGTTATGTAATGGGATTTTTGGGAGACAAATGTGGTTGATATTGCTAATTATTTAATGAAAAAATTTATATGAAATTTGGGCTGTTACATCTTTATTCTCTTTATATTATTTTGTTTCCTTGTATGTTTTTTAGTCTCTCTATCATGTTTATGAACACCGACTTTTGTGATTCTTTTCCTCTTTTCATACTCGTTTTCAACACATCATCATATGAGGTTGAAGGTTGTTTTAGTTTAGGAAGAATTTGAGAGAGTTGTGAAGACGTTTACGACTTAGGGTTGAAAGTAATTTTTTTTGTTGTGAAAAATTTACATTCCACATATATTTATTATAAAAATGTTGACATATAGAACCTAGTAGGTTCGTAAGTCATCACTGAACTTACATTCTCATTGTTGAGTGATAATACATAAACATTACATTTCCCTATTCTAATAAATGAATAGTTTTATTCTCCTTTTAACATGTGTCATTTTATTAGGCTTCCTAATTAATGCATATTTTTTTTGCCATGTGTTACCTTATTATATCTTCTAATTAATGTGTGTCATTTGCCAACTTATTAATTATCCATTTCAAATTTCAAAATTTAAATTTCTCATTCTAATTACATTAAATTAATAACATTAGAATAAAAATTAAAATTAAAATAATACCAATTATAAAATATATAATTTCACATATTTATTTAAATAATTGATTAAAATTTATATAACTAAAAAAATCTCTTAATTAATAATTTATTTAAAACAATTGATTAATAATTTTAAGTTTTACTTTGAAAGTATAATTAATTTTGTAACCGTGGTTCCCACGGGTTATAAACTAGTTTATTAATAAAGATAACCATTACATAATATTAATACTTTAAAAGAAAAATTACATAACATTAGTATAACATTACTGAATAAAACACACCACAATACCCAGATACTACTCATCATCTACTTATTATACTAAATTAAATACACGACACTAAAACACATCATACTACTCATTTGACATTATGGATAATCATACGTTAACTTTTTTCTCCTCATTAACTCATGATTTTTTCCTATTTTTCTCCTTCACCTCAACTATTAACTTACGCGCTTGTCATGGCCTCCCGATCTAATTTCAGTTGTGTGTATTTTATACATTATGATTTTTTTTTCGATTTGAGATTTAGTATCTGCAATCACATCTATTGATACATGAACATTAAAAATGTCTATGTCAAGTTTTTTTTCATTACAACTGCCTTCATCTTATCATACATCCTTTAAACTCTAACTTTATCATTAGAAGTGGAAGTGGAAGGGTTTGTACTTGTGAGCGATTTTCAACCGGTCCCTTGATAGAGAAGAGGAAGACATTTTTACCATGAAATATAAGTAATTGAGTTTTTTCTAAGAGTTAGAAGTTTTACTATGAAATTTTTATGTGTTTACACTTTTTCTCTAAATGTTTGATGTGGTGGTAGATGTGAATTAGGTAGATTAATAAATACCAGATGATGTGAATGTATTTAAGTCACTATATTTTCTAAAACAAACAAACAAATATATACATATATACATATATACATATATATATATATATATATATATACATATATACATATATATATATATATATATATATATATATATATATATATATATATATATATATATATATATAGATGTTCATTTAAGACCACCTACATTTTGTGAGACATGAGGACCAAATCTTAGCCTTTCATCAAATTTGATCTTATGACTTATAAAAAAAATGAATTAACATTAATTAGTCTAACTGCTAGTTAATTAGGGGCAGATTAGCCACCAATTTAAATATAACATCACTACCAGATCTGATACACAATTAGCATCATTTTCACGTCATCTTCAAGAACATCTTCATCTACTTCAATTCTTCTACCAAGATTATCGCTCATATGTGATCAACGTTCCTTAATCTTCTCATGTAATCGATCTTCAATCTCCCTAAATCTTCATTTATTTCAACCATATCATCCTCTGATTTTTTAGATTGATTGATCGAAGAATGATCATATCCTATCTACATCATAGCTTCTAAATTCATGATTTTTGTGGTTTTCAAGTTCATCTTCTTCATTCTTCTACATCTGCAATTGATAATTGGATTGATTGGGGTTGATATTCATCTCTCGACTTTTGGGGGTGATCATCAGATAGAGGTTATTTTCAACATTATACTTCATCAAATAACATATATCACCATCAAAATCTAATCGATTTTTAGAACCATGATCATCCATTTCAACAAAAAGGGTTAGTTTTTCTTCTTTGATCTTCAATTTCAACAATTCTTCATCAAATCAGATTTGTTTAGCTGTTTTAGATCTATTGTGAGCACTTTCAAGATTCGATTTCTATTTATCAGATTTATGGTTTTTACAATTTGTCAAGGTTTGACTTTGAACACTTTTAAGGTTTGATCTCAACACTTTTCAAGCAATGTGTTTTGTAAAATTGACAAGTTATGTAAAAAGTAATTACTGTTATTCAACAAATTCACTTAAACTATACATGCATTCTACATGTTTGATGAAAGTCCTGAATGAAAAAAGATTCAGATGTATCACCCCTTCTCATGATTAAATTCCTCTTTAAGAATATGAGTATATTTCCAAAGTATTAGTCACAATTAGTGAAAAATAATGCAATGTTGATTACTTTTATTAAATTTACCATAGTTTTGTTAAAAATAACTTTTTACTTCTTCAAACACATAATGTAATGTTGGAGGTCTATTCAACATAGTTTTTTTGGGATATCTTCTTCTTAGCTTGTAGAAAAAGGGTTGAACAAAAGAAAATATTGGCTTCTCTTATATTTGTTTCTAGAATATGATCATTACTATAATAGTGTCAAAAAAAGTTTTATTTAACACAAAAGGTTAGAGAATACATTTCAACTTTTAGATAAATATTTGATATTTATCCTATAACCACTCATTTCATTCTTTAAACTTATGTGGTTCTTTCTATTTTGAAATTTTGTTATTTTGGTTTCCTACATGGTTGAAGGGAATAGTGGCCTAGATTAGAATATAACATCTTATATTAGAATATTACACTTTATAACATAATTTCATAATATTACACATTAACATCAAAAAAATTGTTTCTATAAATGATTTTGATTTCTTGTAAATAATTATAGATATTCTTATAACTCTATAAATTGTATATTTGCCAAATTTTTGTTGATCTTATATGTTAAAAACTTAATATGTGTTTTTAATCTATCAGGTTTATAGAATACATTTACACTTTCAGAGACGAATTTGATATTTATCATAAAAAAACAAGGTTGTAAAAAACGCTCGACGTTAGCTGGTCGGTGGACTGGGGTCAAGGGATTAATCGGCTAGGCGGAGATTTATTAGGGGATTAATCGGGGACCATTAATTGTTAATTTGCTAAATTTAAAAAAAATTAAATATGAGTAATATCATATCAAAGTTTGTAAATACCACTAATATGATAACAAAATATGTTAATATGATTAATACAACACTAATCATGTCTCAAATAGTTTCCATAGAAATAAAACTTTTTCAAAATGTTAAAATTTCATCGTTTTATAATGTTTCACTCATTATGTATGCAGGGATTAATCTCTAGGCACCCTCTAATCGGTCGAGTAGCGCCAAGGGATTAATCAGAGATTAATCGGGACCTAGTCGGGATTTTTACAACAACGTAAAAAAGTATTCATTTGATTCTATAAAGTTATATGTTTTTCACTGGTTTGAAATATTTGTTATTTTGATTTTCTTCACAGTTAAAGGGAAGGGTGCCCGAATTAGAATATTACATTTTATGACATAATATAACACCATATAAATTCTTTCAGAGTATTACTTATTAGCATCATAAAATTTTGTTATCTATAATTTTTTTTTGGTTTAACACTATAAGTTGTAAGTTGAAAATATAACATAATAATATCATAATATTACATATTACAATATAAGTTAATTATAGCATTACACAATCTATGTTGAAAATATTACATAATAACGTCATTATATTCAGTTCATCAGGATAATCAAATTTAATGTAGATATTCAGAATTCAACATGTAACACTCTAAATCAAGTATGACTTTGTAGCCCTTGAAGTATTTTAATTATAGAATATGAGACCCTTAAGTACACTGGGCGTACTTATGTGTACGCTTAGCGTACTTGGCAAGAAGAAGGGGTAGCACGTACGCTGGGCGTACATGCCAGGATGTTCAAACCCTAAAATCTGGACTTGAGACCTATATAAACACCCTTAACGCCTTTGAGCCTCACCCTTAACTGCCTCTTTCACCTTCAAACGCCTCTGAAAACCCAAATATCATTTGTGAGTGCATTGAGCTTTAAGAGTGCACTTTTGGCCCTTTTAGTGTTCATCCAAGAAGAAGAAGTTGTCAAGAAAGCATGGAGTGTCTTTTGGCTTCAAGAATCTGCATACTGTCGACCTTGAGCAGCTTATGGAGGTATAAAGCTTGCACTTTTCCACTTAAATCTCTAGATCTAGCTAGGGTTTTCTAGTTTTGTCCCTTTGGTTGATTTTGGACCTCCTCTTGTGAGTTAAGCAACTCCAGACGATGAAAATGACATATCAGAGGTCCCTTTGTCCCTTTGCAACATAAAAATGGAGTCTTGGTGGGTATTTTGACCTCATGCATGGGTTAAGAACCTTGGAAAGGTCTTAATGGGGGTGTTGGGAGCATATGAGGCATGCAAAGGCATAAAGTTGCCAAATTCATGCCCTAGGTCATTTTAATAAGCTTAGATCTGACTTTTGGACGTAAGAGAATATGATATTAATCACTTAATGGAGAAAGTGCTTAACTATTAAGTATGCTGGGCGTAACCTAGCGTATGGCGTGCGTACGTCCCAGAGATGCAGTACAATGCGCGTACCAGGAAGACCTTGTGGGGGTTCCCAAGGCAGGAAGACCATGTGGGGGTTCCCATGGAAGATAAGACCACGTGGGGTTCCCTTGACATGAGGTGTAAGACCCGAGAGGGTTTCCAGGGCTTCCTTATATGTTGTATGCATGGCTTATAAGATATGTGTAGCTTATAGCTAACTTGATATGTGTTATGTGGGTTGTGTGTGGGATATGCTCTGGGGGACTCACTAAGCATTAACTTACAGTTTGTTGTATTGTTTCAGGTACATCTGAGCCCAAGGGCAAGGGCAAGGCTTGATGGCGCGGCGTGCACTCTCTCACCAACATTTTATGGGACACTCTGATGTTGTTTATAAAATAAATTTGTAATGAATTTGGATTTGAAAAAAGTTGTTTTGGGATTTCATGGTTTATGGAAATGGTTTGATTTATTAAAATTGAAAATTTTCTTTTGAAAATTTGGGTCGTTACAAGTTGGTATCAGAGCCTTGGTTTGAGGGATTCGGGCACACTCTCGGGTGTGTCAGGACTCAAACTAAGGAAATGGTAAAATTGTTTTCAAATATATATATATATATATATATATATATATATATATATATATATATATACACACACACATACATACAATATACTATAACATAAAAAGCTTTTGAAAGAAAGGAAAAGAGGAGAGTGCAACGCGTGTGATCAGCCGAGCCAAGTAAGTAGTTTTCCCAATATGTTAGCCATGTTATACTAATATTTGAGCTTTGTTGAACTTGCTATGTGTATGCTTTTAAAATTGTATACAATTAGGAGCTTATAGCCTCTGAATGATCGATTTGGCCTTATTTCCTGTTCCTTGGTTGGTTATGGTCCTAGAGTAGAATCTTTTATTTGAAAGTCTATTTGATCCTTTTCTTTGTATAATTTGTATGCATAAAGGCAACATGTCATGATTGGTTTGATTGATATGAGTAGAGTAAATCTTAGGAAAACCTGAGATTTGATGTATACGGTATTCTGTGGAATATGGTTTGTTTTGGAACGAATTGGTGTTATCAGGTAGAGTATTGGGGAAAGGTACATGTAGGTGTAGAAGGTAGTATTGGGCCCGTACTACTGAAAGCACATGAATTGTACCCAAACCAATGCTAGATCTGACGACTTCAAGGAGGACCGGTGTGAGAAGATCCCTTGTATGGAAATCCTGATCGTTATGATTTATGACTTTTTAGTTCAGCATGGTGGTGACACGATTTGGAGCAGGGGGTCAGGATCGGGATCTGGATCCGGGGCAGGATCAAGCGACACTACTGATGTGATTGATGAGAGGTTGCACGAGCTTATTGCAACCAAGGTTACTAGGGGCATTCTTGATGCTACCCCCGTCATTTTTGGGATGGTCAAGGAGGGCATGATGGAGATCATGGAAGAAAGACTTAGGTCATTCAGGGATGAGATTGTTGCGGGCCACGTTGGGGCCCGAACTCCCTCATTCCGGGAGTTCAAGGCGTGCGGGGAGACGGAGTTTTTCGGGGTCAAGGACCCCATCGTTAGCCGATGCTGGGTAGGGGATATCGAGAATGCCCAACGTATGAGTTCTTGCTTGGATCCGAAAAAGGTGGGATTTGCTTCTTGCATGTTAAGAGACAGGGTCCGAGATTGGCAGGGCGAGGTTTCGAGCCAGGTGGGAGCCGCCGGTGTGGCTGATATGACATGGGTCGAGTTCGTTCGGCGATTTGACTAGGAGTTTGCACCAACCATTGAGGTGTATCGGCTTGTGGGGAGTTTCATGACCTACAGTAGACCACCGAGACTGTGGCGGAGATTACTGCCAAGTTTCGGGAGTGAGCTTTGTTGATTCAGCAGTACGCTACCGATGAGGACATGCGAAGGACGAGGTGTCATTCCATGCTAAGGGATGATATCTGGGAGTTTGTGAGTTTTACAAGGTGCAAAACCCTAAAATAGATGGTGGAGAAGGTACGAGAGAGAGAGAGGGAGAGGGAGAGAGATGGAGTTGGACTTCCGCACCAAGCGGAAGCCTGAGTAGGCACAGGCAACAGTAGGTCAGGCTAAAAAGCCTAAGACCTTGGATTCATCTATTAGGGTCCAGCAGGGTCGTGGCCGGTGTGCCAAGTGTGGGAGATCTCATAGGGGAGCTTGTCGCGGTTCGAACCTGGTGTGTTATACGTGTGGTCATCCGGGCTACGTAAGCAGGGACTGCCCCAAGAAGGGATTGATATGTTTCCACTGTAATCAGATTGGCCATAAAAGGCCGATTGTCTGAGGTTGTAGGGAGGGAGATGAGTGGTGGCAGCTCCTGCGCCCGCCACATTGAGGATTACCGATGACCGCCCTGCTAAGGCGGATGTTCCGACAGTGAAGAGCCACGCATTTTAGTTGACCACCGAGGAGGCTCACTTAGCGCCAAACGCCATGGCTGGTATGTATCTATTATTCTCTGCTCCTTATGATTTGTATGACTTGTGTGCATATTATGCTTGTATAGGGACCGTTTTGGTCAATGGTATGACGGTGCATGTTTTGTTTGATTTGGGTGCTACCCGATCGTTTGTGTCTCTTGCGCTTAGCAAGAAGTTCCGGGACGCGCCTAGAACTCTGGATTCCCCACTCGAGGTGGAGATTGCGGATGACCACACCGCTAGTGTTGCGAGGGTGTATCGGGATTGTGTCATGAATGTGCTTAGTGAGAGGTTCCGTATCGACTTAGTCCTGATACCATTGCGAGGGTTGAATGTGATTGTCGGGATCGATTGGTTAGGGGCCAATAGGGACATGATTGATTGTGAGCGCCAGTTGGTGAGGGTTCGAGCCCCAATTGGGGGAGAACTGGTTATACATGGTGATAGGGCCTCGTAGGGGCCCACTCTCTGTTCGGTTGCGAGGGCTAGGAGATTTCTATAGCAGGGATGTATGGGATTTTTGGCTTATGTCTCATATACGAGGGTTGAGACCACGACGGATGTGAGTAGTGTGTCGGTCGTACATTAAGAGTTACCAGGAGTGCCTCCGGAGAGGCAGGTGGAGTTTCACATCGAGTTGGTGCCTGGTGCCGCTACGATAGCAAAGGCGCCATATCGGTTGGCACCACCTGAGATGCAGGAGTTATCTTCGCAGCTTCAGGAGCTGCTAGATCGAGGGTTCATCCGTCTTAGCAGTTCCCCGTGGGGAGCACCGATCCTTTTCGTGAAGAAGAAGGATGGACCGCACATGATGTGCATCGATTATAGGGAGCTGAACAAACTAACGGTGAAGAACCGTTATCCGTTGCTAAGGATCGATGATTTTCTTGATCAGCTGCAGGGTGTGTCTTGGTTTTCCAAGATTGACCTTCGGTCAGGATACCATCAAATGAGGATTCGGGATGAGGATATATCGAAGACAGCTTTCAGGACTCGGTATGGGTATTATGAATTTGTGGTGATGCCGTTTGGGCTTACCAATGCCCCAGCAACGTTCATGGATCTCATGAACAGGGTGTGTAGATCGATGTTGGATCAGTCGGTGATCGTTTTTAGTGATGATATCTTGGTCTATTCTAAGACCAGGGAGCAACATGAGCAGCATTTTAGGGAGGTGTTGGAGACCCTGAGGGCGGAGAAGCTTTTTCCAAAGTTCTCCAAGTGTGATTTCTGGCTATGGGAGGTTCAGTTTTTGGGGCATATTATCAATCAGGAGGGAATTTCGGTTGATCCAACCAAGGTTGAGGCTTTGATGCGATGGGAAGTACCGAATAACGCATTAGAGATTCGTAGCTTCTTGGGTTTAGCGGGATATTATCGGAGATTTATCCACAATTTCTCCAAGATTGTTGTGCCATTGACCCGCTTGACCAAGAAGAATGTGACCTTTCGGTGGGGCATGGATCAGCAGAAGGCTTTTGAGACCCTGAGACGGAGGTTATGCGAGTCTGCGATTCTAGTACCCGAGGGGTTGGACAATTTGGTGGTGTACTGTGATGCATCAATTTCAGGGTTGGGTGCAGTGCTAATGCAAAGGGGCACGTGATAGCTTACGCCTCGAGGCAGTTGAAGCATCATGAGGCAAATTAGCCCACTCATGACCTGGAACTGGGGGCAGTGGTGTTTGCCCGCAAGATTTGGAGGCACTATTTATATGGGGCGCGGTGCATCATTTTTACTGATCACAAGAGTCTAAAGTATTTGATGGATCAACAGAACCTCAATATGCGACAGAGGAGGTGGTTGGATGTGCTGAAGGATTATGATTGTGAGATCATATACCATCCAGGGAAGGCCAACATGGTGGCCTATGCGTTGAGTCGATACACGGCGGAGTCCCCTATTGGGAACATTTGTATGAGGATGATGGTGATTTCTCCTTTGTTGGATATGATCAAAGAGGCCCAGGTCGAGGGAGTGAATAAGGAGAATTGGAAGATAGAGCAGATTTGGGGACAGTATCCTTTGTTTGTAAAGGATAGCCACGACCTTTTGACATAGTGTGGCCGAGTGTGGGTACCAATGACTGGAGGAGTGAGACAGAGGATATTACAAGAGGCACATAAGTCCAAGTTCGATATTCATCCAGGGGCTACGAAAATGTATAGAGACTTGAGACTAAGTTATTGGTGGCCCTGCATGAAGCGGGAGATCGTCGGGTTTGTGGAGCGGTGCTTGACCGACAGGAAGGTCAAGGTCGAGCATCAGCGGCCTCATGGAAAGGTTCAGCCGCTATCCATTCTCTAACAACCTGAAATTTCCAAGCTTGTTTAATCAATTCAACCTATCAGTGTTAGACTCATTTTTCTTCCAGTTATCACTGTTTGGAACCTGTTTTGAGTGTCCTAACCCTAGTACATCAAAGGAATAAGAGATTGGAAATAGCAGCTTAAGTTCTTAACTGCCTACAACCGTAAACCTCCTCAAAAAGGGAGTTTACGGTCAAGACCAATGAGTTTATGGTCATGGTGGCCGTAAACCCATCCCTATATATATGGCACTTAGCCATTTTCAATCACTTTTCACCATTTCAAGCCTAGAAATCGGATTCTCTCTCAAGGATCATAAACTTTTGCTTCCAAATCTTCAAGAACAAGTAAGTGATTCCTTCTTTAGGTGTTAGATCCTTCCTAAATCCATGTTTCACTCTTGATTCATCCAAGGATTTCATCTTTTACCTAGATCATCAAATATTCTCAAGAACACGATTGTGTTTTGGACTAAAAACACCTTCCTTGCCTTCAAAACTGTAAGTACCATCCTCCTTTACATCTATCTAGTTACAATCCTTCATTTTGGACTTAAGATCATCACTCTTTGCTGAACAAAAGAGTTTACGGTTCTATGAATCTTCATAGACCGTAAACTCTTATAAAGGATGTTCTTATAGCCCTTACCCTTCCTAAGCCTAAGCATGGTCCCTAGAATCCGATGCCTTTGAGTGAAGCCCTTGAAAACCATCATTTGTGCGAGATTTGATGAGTTTGCGGTTGAATCTCCTTAGATCCTGAACTCATGACCGTAAACACTAAGACCGTAAACACCTAAGACCGTGAACACTTGGACCGTGAAATCCAATGGTCATACCTCTTTGACCGTAAACTCTATAGGGTGGCCATATACCCTAGTTATGCAATCATACATGATTGTATCCCATAAATCTTAGAGTTTCCTAGCCATTAAGGGTGTTACCCTTCTTTTTTATTTGTCTATACACTAAATTCATACACATACATGTCTAAATGTGTTTATTAGGATCATTGTGTGCTCAAGGTTACACCTGACACTCTGCAATCCTCTCCCAACCACACGTCAGAACCACTCACTACAGGTGAGTTCATACCCCTTAATCAACCTTTAAAATGATTTTAAATGCTTTTGTGCGCGCGGGGGGGGGGGGGGGGGGTTGGAATACAAGTTGAAACATTCTAGTTGTTATAGTTAATAACTAGAACTAACAGAAATATTTTCTATTACTTTCAAGCTGATATCAAACTTATGGATTTCAAATACTTCAAAACATTTTATCAAACTCTTTTATGCTAAAACTCTTTATTAAACTCTTTTAATCTTATATATTTTCAAAATCATGTCTATATAGATATAGATATATAAATAAGGTTGAAAGGACTTAGGACTGATAGCTCGCTTTATTTGCTGTTCCTTGTTTGGTTGTGGACTTAGAGTATTCGGTTGTTTGTCCGAGTGTCGTTTGAACCTTAGTTATATATTATGTGTATGTATATAGATATAAAAGCTTTTATTTTAATTCAATACGCAAGCAGTTATTCAAACAACATTACTAGTAAACTATAATATGTATAGTTTAAGGGATTACTACTCACTATTACTAGTACAATGAAACATACAAGAGTCAATTCATTTATGAGTCGATACAAACATACTATTATGAGAAACAATACACACTATACACTATACAAGAGAGCATACTAGTCACTAGTACAGAGAGAACTTTTCTACACTATGACTTACTATACAAACACTAGGATCCAATAAATTGAATATGAAATACTACTTCATGATACAACAATACATTGTTGTATCACTTTGTAACCATAGTCTCCTGGAGGGAGAGCGGGCATCGTGTGTATAGATCTATACGGGACAGACACTCCCACACCCCGACTGCTAGCTACAGTCCCAGCCGGTAAGGCCAAGGGGTGACAAAATGTCACCTCACTATTTTATGAAGCCATAAGGTCGTCAAGTATTCAGCCGTCGATCAACATGGTTACAAACTAATTCACATCTAAACCTTTAATTGACCAACTAAAATTAAAGGCAATAAGACTCACCAAGGAGTATGGTACATTTAACACGACCTCAAGTCTTCATTTTTATCATTTCATAGTCAGCAGTGTCACTGCTGAGGTAGAACATACTATTTTCCTAGTAGAGAATAGAAATGATTGGGAGAAAACATACTTTTTCACAGTAATAAATTAATACTATATTTTTCCTACTATTACAAATACGTATACAAACATTACATTTTTATACAAGAACAAACATGTAAAGCAGTTGGGCCTTGGGTAAAAGGCTACATTATTTATAAGCAGGAAATATAAGATTTTCTGGGAAAACTTTACAAACTTTTTGAAGGTTTTAATACAAACATATTGTGGCTTTTAACTACTAAATGACACTTAGTACTTATGAAATCACCAGCATTTTATGCTGATATTCTCTTTCAAAATAACTTGTATTCTCAGGGAACCAGTAAGACAGGTACACCCATGCAACTTTTGAAGGACAGAGTGGATTCCAAGACTCGCCTTTATTTTGATTATACATTTTTGGTGTCATTTAAACCTTAAAAAAGAACACACATGTATTTAATTATTCTATTAGTGCAATGGATGTTGTTGCTTGTTTACTATTATACATTGTTATGATACTATATATGACGCCCTCTGCCCCAGAACGTTTCCGTTGTTTCGGGTTTTTGGGTGCAATACATTCCCATGTGGAAATTGGAAGAGATCACTATGGACTTCATCACGAAGTTGTTGACGACATCAAGGGGTGTGGACGCCATATGGGTGATCATGGACAGACTGAAGAAGAGTGCCCACTTCATTCCGATCTCTGAGAGTATATCCACGGAGAAGTTAACGGACATTTATGTACGAGAGGTGGTGGCCAGACATGGGGTGCCAGTGTCGGTAGTCTCTGACAGGGACGTTCGGTTTACATGCAGGTTCTAGAAGAATTTCCACGAGGAACTGGGTACTCAGCTGCATTTTAGTACGTCGTATCACCTACAGACTGATGGCCAGAGCGAGAGGACGATCCAGACACTAGAGAACATGCTCCGAGCATGTGTGTTGGATTTTGGAGGTAGTTAGGATATGTACCTCCCACTGGCAGAGTTTTCATACAATAATAGTTATCATGCCAGTATCGACCGAGCTCCATTTGAGATGTTATATGGTCGGAGGTGCAGGACCCCGATTTGTTGGGACGAGGTTAGGCACGAGGTCATGAGGAGCACCGAGGTAAAACTCAAGACCACCGGACTAATTCAGCAGGTGCGTGACCGGCTGTGGTTCGCGCAGAGCTGTTAGAAAAGTTATGTTGACCGACGGCGATCAGATCTCGAGTTTCAGGTGGGGGATTTCGTGCTACTGAAGGTGTCGCCCTGGAAGGGGATTATCAAGTTTCGGAAAAGGGGCAAGTTGGGTCCTTGGTTCATAGGCCCGTTCAGGATCATAGCCCGGGTGGGAAAGGTGGCATATCACTTGGATTTGCCAGAGGAGCTTAGCCAAATTCAAAACACCTTCCATGTGTCACAGCTTCGAATGTGTGTCACTGACGAGTCCGCAGTCATCTCGTTGGACAACATTCAGGTGGATGAGGTCCTGAACTACATCGAGAGGTCGGTTGTCATCTTAGATAGGAAGACGAAGGGACTTCAGAACAAGGAGGTGAAGCTGGTAAAGGTGCAATGGCAGCACCGAAGAGGCTCTGAATGGACTTGGGAGCCGGAGGAGGAGATGCGGGAGCATTATCCCGATCTATTCGCAACTACGGACTTCAAGGACGAAGTCTAGTTCAAGTGGGGGAGAGTTGTAACACTCCAAATCAGGTATGAATTTTTATCCCTTGAAGTATTTCAATTATAGCATATGAGATCCTTATGTATATGCTTATGTATATGCTTAGCGTACTTGGCAAGAAGGATCGCGGAGGGGTAACTAGTACGTTGGGCGTACGTACTAGGATGTTCAAACCCTAAAATCCGGACTTGAGACCTATATAAACACCCTTAACTCCTTTGATCCTCACCCTTAATAGCCTCCTTCACCTTCAAATGCCTCTGAAAACCCTAATATCAATTATGAGTGCATTTTGAGCTTTAAAAGTGCATTTTTGGTCCTTTTAGTGTTTATCCAAGAAGAAGTTGTCAAGGAAGCTGGGAGTGTCTTTTGGCTTCAACAATCTGCATATTGTCGACCTTGAGGAGCTTCTGGAGGTATAAAGTTTGTACATTTCCACTTAAATCTCTAGATTTAGCTAGGGTTTTCTAGTTTTATCCCTTTTGTTGATTTTGGACCTCCTCTTGTGAGTTAAGCGACTACGGAGGATGAAAATGACAGATCTGAGGTCCCTTGGTCCTTTTGCAACATAAAAATGGAGTCTTGGTGGGTATTTTGACCTCATGCATGGGCTAAGAACCTTGGAAAGGTCTTAATGGGGGTGTTGGGAGCATATGAGGCATGTAAAGGCATAAAGTTGCCAACTTTATGCCCTAGGTCGTCTTAATAAGCTTAGATTTGACTTTTGGACGTAAGAGAATCGGGTATTAAGCACTTAATGGAGAAAGTGATTAATTGTTACGTACGTTGGGCGTAACCAAGCGTACGCCGCACATACATCCCAGAGACGTAGTTTGTTGTGCGTACCAGAGTGGTACGCTAAGTGTACGCACCACAGATGGACTTGGACTTTGTTTTGGGCCTTGAGCTTTTGGGCCTCAGTTGGTTAGTGAGTCTGAAAGTATTTTGGGATGGTGGGCCACTTCATCTATTTTGGGCCACGGATGTTATGATTGGGCCTTATTGGGCCATGAGGCCCGTTAATGAATTATGGACATGAATTTTGGGCCCATTGTCAAAGAAAGAATATTTGAGCTTTATGGAAGGACTTGGGGTTTGGGTTTCCCTTTGATAAAGTGAAGTACTAACATTGGCTAACATTATTATTCAGTGTGGGTGGTTGCGGTCAGTTAGGAGAACATCTTTTGAATTCTTCGGACAGAGGTGAGTCTTCTCACCATATGAATGGGTCTAAGGCGCCAAGGCCGACCCATTTTATGAGATGCGGATTTTTGATTGAATATGCAATATGATAGTATGGCATTTGCATGAAAGACCACGTGGGGGTTCCTGTGGCATTTAGTATAAGACCTTGGAGGGTTTCCATGGTATCCTAGTATATCTGGTTGTAGAGTTTGCATTGTGTCTTGTTTGGTAGGAAGACCTTGTGGGGGTTCCCAAGGCATGAAGACCTTGTGGGAGTTCCTAAGACAGGAAGACCATGTGGGGGTTCCCGTGGCAGATAAGACCATGTGGGGGTTCCCTTGGCATTAGGTGTAAGACCCAAGAAGGTTTCTAGGGCTTCCTTATATGTTGTATGCATGGCTTATATGATATGTGTAGCTTATAGCTAACTTGATATGTGTTTTGTGGGTTGTGTGTGGGATATGCTCTGAGGGACTCACTTAGCATTAGCTTACAGTTTGTTGTAATGTTTCAGGTACATCTAAGCCCAAGGGAAAGGGCAAGGCTTGATGACGCGGCATGCACTCTCTCACCAACATTTTATGGGACACTTTGATGTTGTTTTTAAAGTAAAGTTGTAATGAATGTGGATTTGAAAACAATTGTTTTGGGATTTCATGGTTTATGGAAATGGTTTGATTTATTAAAATTGAAAATTTTCTTTTGAAAATTTGGTTCGTTGCACAATAATATTATCAAAAGTATACCTTAATATACAACACATTGATCATTAAATGAACAACATTCTAGTAACATTAATTTTTAATTGTAGAATATTATATATTCTAAAATCAGAACATGACATATAATTTTAGAATATTTCACATTACTTCTTTGCTAATGAATTTCTCAGTACTTAACGAAAAGGTTCAAAACAAGTTGTTTCCAACAAAAGAAAAATGTCTAAAATCATATATTGCATATTATTTAACAAAAATATTCGAAGCAATTTGTTTCCAACAAAATCAGAATGTCTAAAATGATAACATGACACATAATTTCATAATATTTTATATTACTTCATATATGTCAAATACTATTATAATATCATACATTACTTGAATACAATGATTAAAGCAAGTAGTTTATGACAAAAGAACATCTAATAAAAAAGAAGTAACATCTGACTCTTCAAATCAAAATATATATAATATCAAGTAGTTAAATACAAATTTATAATATTAGATATTACATAATATAATTTCATTTTACACATTAAAAATATTGGAATATTACACTTTAATATCAGAATATTACACATAGTTTCATAATGTTAAATTTCAACACAATATTAAATGTTAAATAGTTAGAATAGCCAGAATAATAACATATCAGTGAGTATTAAACAAGCCTAAATTTAATTAGGTATTATTCTATCAGAATAGTTTAGATATAACTTAGAATATCCTACTACATTATTCTTTTAGAATATTCTATATATATATATATATATATATATATATATATATATATATATATATATATATATATATATATATATATATATATATTGAAAAACAAATAACATCTAATAATATTGTAGTAGAATATTCCACATATGCACGTTTTTATCAAATAATAAATCAACTTATTCCATTAACATTATTCTATTAAAATATTCTATATATACACATAGGAAAACAAACAACATATAATATTATTATATTAGACTATTATACACATACTTATTATAACATAAAACATAGAATATTACTCTAATAGAATATTATACACACAAAGTTTAATTTTAATCTCATATAACATAAAACATAGAATATTACTAACATTACATTGCATAAACTATAACATTACATCTATTATTCTTTAAAATACATAACACAATTGAATGTCAAAATTATACATCTTATATTCTAAAATTACAACTATATTGTCGTATATACCTGTTCATATTTTGCGGCTTGTATTTGATCAGTTGAAGAGCAATCTGATGAGGTACCATGAACTACAGTTTTTTATACATCTTGTTGTACATTCTTTTCTTTAGGATCAAAAACTCATTTTCCCTTGATTTGGTAATTTTGTCATCTCATCTGCATCAAAAAATAAACCATACTTTTGTTAAAACAATAAAATAGGATATAAACAATAAATTATAAAAAATGTTCTAAAAATGTTGTTTCCAACTAAATTCTTTTTGTCTAAAATCATATATTACACATTACTTAACAAAAATATTCAAAACAAGTTGCTTCAACAAAATTAAAATGTCTAAAATAATATATGACATATTACTTAAATTTTTTTTTAAAGAAAGTTGTTTCCAACAAAATCAAAATGTCTGAAATTAGAATATGACACATAATTTTAAAATATTTCACATAAATTCATAGTATATCAAATGCTCTCTGAATATTACACATTACTTCACCAAAAGGTTCAAATCAAGTAGTTTAAACAAAATCAGAATATTTACATAA
The DNA here is from genome assembly GCF_002870075.4 of Lactuca sativa. Classification (NCBI taxonomy): domain Eukaryota; kingdom Viridiplantae; phylum Streptophyta; class Magnoliopsida; order Asterales; family Asteraceae; genus Lactuca; species Lactuca sativa. The sequence continues at coordinate 57,840,657 of NC_056629.2, read as the reverse complement.
CATAACCCATATCACTCTATTTGTACTACATCTTTCAATTAAATAATGCAATAACATTTGAACTTAGATTATACTAATAAGAAAAAGTAGAATATCAAAATTGAAAAAACCTTTTTACTAAATTTATACCAGAAGATAAATAATCAACATAATACCTAAAATAACTCATATATAGTCCTCATTGGAATCATAATGTTACTTTGTTTGAGAACTTTATTTGAATCCTTTATCCTTGACTCTTTGGTATTGAATTTTCTGAAAATCTGAAATTCATAGCTAAACCTGTCGACAATAAAACTACATCATAAATGTAAAAGTATTAAAAAATAGTCAGACTTTAATGTTACTAGACAAATTCTCACACGTTGCGCAACGAAGATTAAAAATATATTGTTAAAATATTGAAAAATATATATTTAAAATGGTTATGTTATTGACATTAACTTTGAGATAATATTTTTACACTAATATATATATATATATATATATATATATATATATATATATATATATATATATATATATATCCTCTTTAATAAATGAAAGTTTTTTTTGCCACATGTCATATTCTCCTTCATTTTGACACTTGTCATTTTGTGAGAATTTTAGAAATTTTATTTTTCACTTGTCATTTTTTAGGGATTTCCATTTTCTTAAAATAAAATTCCATAAAATTGTAATGAGTTTTATAAGGAAATAAAATCATCCTATTAATTTGGTAATAAATTCTCATAAATACTTCAAATGATTTAATTTCTTTACAAATTTTCAGAAGATTACATTCTATTATGTAAAGTATTACATTATAAAATATTTCATATTTATATATTGATATTAAATTTTTATTTTTAAATTTTAATAAACCCGTTTAATACACAGGTCTCACACCTAGTGTATATATATATATATATATATATATATATATATATATATATATAATCTCAATTATTTTGAACAATAATATTCATTGACATCAACCCACATTCCTCATTAATAGAATTAAATATAATTATCTATTTAGTATTATTTTTAACAATAATTATTATTGATTGATTATATTTTTAGTTATGCGATCATTTTCTAATTTCAATAATGATGTTCATTTAAAATATAATTTATTTATTGCTAAATGTAATTTATAATTTGATGTTATTATCATTTAAAATTATTATTCATTAATTTTAAACCACTTATTATTAATAATAAGTTAAAGAAGACTTTTAAGAAACAATTAATACGATTATTAAAATGTGAAACATATACTAAATAATAAAGTGATAAGATAGACAATTTGCATTTCAAAAGAGACTTGCATGGATAATATGACATATCCATGTAATTTGATTTTATTATTTATAACTATTGCTTATTAATTTTAAAACCACTTGTTATTATTAATAAGTGAAAGAAACTTTTAAAAAGCACTTATTATTATAATTAAAATGTTAAACATATACTAAAATATAAAGTGATAAGATAGACAATTTGCATTTTAATAAAAGGCTTACATGGATAATACGGATAATATGACATATCCATAATTTTTAATTAATTATTCTTTTGAAGCAACACGAACATACAAACATATATACAATAGTTAATTAAATAATACATACATACATATATATATATATATATATATATATATATATATATATATATATATATATATATATATCACCTTTCATAACATATGATCGATAACATGAATCTAATCTAATTTACATTAAAATTTCAACCACAACATACAATGATATTCTTAAAAGAATACTTAAATTAAGAAAATACAAAAAAGAATTAGTATATAACAAACTTACAAATTAAAAACCTAAACATAATAACATGGCTCCAAAAATTGTTCAAAGCCGTCAAACCAACACAAAAAACTTTAAACTTGTTTTCTTTGTGAATTTTATATGTGATTTGTATTTGTGTGTCTACTAAAAAAGATTGACCTTTTTATAGTAGAGTATCCATTAATTGTTTATTAAATATATTATATAAGTTATGAAACCTTTTAATTGTTAATCATTATTAAGAGACTTTTAAGTGGTATTCATTAAAATAGGAGGTTTCAAATGCACGAGGTGTTTGCAAATTTTTATGGGGGTTTCAAATGCATAAGGTTCAAGGAAAAATGCTAGCTTTATAAGTATGTATGATAAAACACTATATCATCTAATGAAATAAAGTTATGAAGTAACATATGACATCATATTAGAATACCTATAATATCAACTTATGAAACATCAGATTATTAAACTTTTCTTCAATATCCAACTAATCAGCAAAGTAACAATAACATCTAAGATTATATTATAGTTCAGACACCTGTAAATCTTAGAAAATTCTAAAATTCATATCTAAACCTATATCATAAACTCTAAAGAAATCGTAAACAATTAGACTTTCAATGTTATAAAACACTATATCATATAATAAAAGGAAGTTATGAACTCATATATGAAATCATATCAGAATACGTAGAGTATCAACTTATGAAACATCAATTTATTAAACTTTTTCTAGAATATTCAACTAATAAGCAAAATAACAATAACATATCAGATTAAATTATAGTCCAAACACCTGTGATATCTTAGAGAATCTAGAAAAAAATATATGATGTTATAAATTCATTGTTAAATGTAGCTAGAGTACATAATTTCATAAAAAAATGCTTCATAAATCATAATCGTTGAATAATCAGAATCAAAATCAAGGATAACTCAAGAGCATGTACAATACAAATGATTGAATTGTTGTTGATTTATAAATCAGAACAACTATATCATAAACCCTGACTACGTAAATCAGAATAATTTTATTACCAAGTTATAGTTGAAATATTGAAAAAATAATACATGTTTTGTGAATTGGAGAATGATCAGGTGTAGAATCCGAATGTGAATCTATAGAATGAAGCATTTCTATGAACGATTTAGTATTTATCGTGATGAAATCTGAAACAAATTATAATCACGAAAAACATGTTGATTCAGAAATAGATGAAAGTTGAGCTTGGTGATTATGTTTTCTAGGGTTTTGATTTTTTACAACAACACATAATATCAAGCATAATATATATATAATTTTATATTAAAGCACACATTTCAATTCATAGACTAACAAGTATCGTGTAATAATATTTCAGAATATATAGAATATTTTACTAGAACATACGTTATAATAATTAGAATAGTTAAAATATAGCATAATAACAATCAAGAATATATAAAATAAATATCAGTCCAAAATATACATAGTATTAAACTAAAACATACATTATAAATCATATAAGAATTAACATATCACATAAAGCATTCCAGAATATATAGACTTTACTGGAATTAAATGTTCATGTGTTGCAAAGTCGAGATTCGTCATGTATATAATCAGAATCTGATTGTGTAGAATGAGCCATTTTTGTGATCATTTTAGTATTTTGTTGTGATGAATATGAAATAAACTAACTTAAATTAACTACAAACATCAAATATTATTAACATTCAAAGGCTTTACAACATACAAGAGATTCAATTAAATACCAAATCAAAAAGTTAAATTGATAATCCATAGATTAAGATAAATCAAAATCATATACAAATCAGAATCATATAAGAATATCTAGAATACTAACATATCAACCCATATTATACATATGAATCAACAAATAACCTTCTAAAATCAAATCTATAATTCATCAAATAAGCAAATCCAATATTATTAAGACATTACAAGGAGATAAAAACCTAATTTATCAATTACTGAAACCTAAAATACCTGTAATATGTGTAATTTCCTCATGTTCTGGATCTTTTAAGTCACCAGGGGAAGTTTTTTGTATGAAAACTTAGATCTGAAGCCTTTGATTGAGAATCAACTACTTCTGACAAATCATCACACAAACCAGAGCTAGAATTAGCATCAGTTTTAGCAGAACGAGCCATGATTGATGCTCGATTACACAAAAAAAACCCTTCAAATTGGTGTACCGGAGCTTGAAATGTATTTGATTATTGCAATTTCTAGGGTTTTTGATACCTTCCAATCGAACAAAAAGCTAGGGTTTTAATGACTGATTTTTCAAGATTATTCCATATAATTACACCCTTTGATAAGTAGATAAATGCATTTTTTTCTGGAAGATGGTGAGAATAAGATTGAGAGGAAATTTGGATTGAGAAAATTTGGGCGAGAACGATGAAAAAACTTATGAACGTGAATTGATCAGATATCATCCATTGGAGTATACAATTCCTATTTTACCCCACCGTGTCATCGAATGAATCCTCAACTTTGATAAATTTTCAAAATTGCCACCGCTCTTATCAGATTGTATGTTTTGATCTCAACCTTAGATTATTTTTGATCAAGGGACATAAATAGGTCCACATGTCTCACAAAATATTATGGTCTCATATGAACTTAACCTTATATATATATATATATATATATATATATATATATATATATATATATATATATATATATATACATATATATTGTAGATGACACCTACGAAAATATTAATTTTAAGCAATAATTTTCAATAAGAAATAAAGAAATCGCTGCTTATCTGCGAAATTTTCCCAATACCATACCAAACATTCATATAATATCAAGTAAAACATCGAATACGTTATAATGATAATTTTGAAACTAGAAAAATGTTTAAGATTGACATTAAGAGGTATGTGTTAAAGAGAAATTTGAGCTTCTATTTTTTTATAAAATTTAGAAAAAAAAACAAAACTTAAGGTTTTTATAATTATAAATTGAATGACCATCAATTCTACAGGTGGCATCTGCGAAATGGGTCAACCGATTTAAGAAAATGTTTAAAATAGTGTCGCTTAGGCTAAAAGGAGTGGAGGTGTCAAGGGAGGTGTTAAGGAAAGTGCTAAAGGTGCTACACCACTCCCTACCTTATCCCAAAGAGGGTGCTAAGAAAGAGATGACATAGGTGTAGCGAGAAGAGAGAGGACAGAGAAAGTATGAATATGTGTTGTGATTTGTTGATTTGTATTTCTTTATATATTTTAATTTTTTTTCTCCACAATTAAACCTATTAAATTGTCACAATTTCACTCCCTACTTTTTTTTGTGCTAGACATGCTAAGCTTAAGTGTTATGAAAAAAACTTAAAAATTCTATGTGGCAACATGCTAAGAGTGTTACCACTCCCTTTAGCCTTAGATGATTTCACGTCTTGTCTTTTTGACAGATGTCATCTGTAAAATCGATGTTATTTTGATAACCTTTTTAACTTTTGTTTAAATCTAGAAAAAGTAACTTTTGTTTAAATCTAGAAAAATAGTAAATGTAATTGTTTTTTCTTTAAAATGAGGCAAAACATATTTTGTTAGGAAAGTAATAATAATAATAATAATAATAATAATAATAATAATAATAATAATAATAATAATAATAATAACAGGTGGATCATAATCGAAAAAAAGAACAGCTATGTGCATGGAAAATATAAAGGGAAAATGACTTGTTAAGGTAACTAACTATTTCAATTGTCTATATATAGGTAATGTTCTTTTTTTTATACACATTAAGGTAACTAACTTGTTTTGTTTGTTCACATTTAGGTAATATGACCGGCTATCACCTGTTTTTGCTTATGTGGCATCCACTTGGCATATGACTTGAATACGTTCCACCTACGTGGCATGGTGCATATATGGGAAAATGACTTATTAAGGTAACTAACTATTTCAGTTGTCCATATATAGGTAATGTTCTTTTTTTGTACACATTAAGGTAACTAACTTGTTCTGTTTGTTCACATTTAGGTAATATGACCGGCTATCAACTGTTTTTGCTTATGTGGCATCCATCTGGCATATGACTTGAATACGTTGCACCTACGTGGCATCCACCTGGCATATGACTTGTTTTGGTTCTTCTTCCTCATCTTATTCTTCAAAACGACAAGATGAATTTCAAGCTGATCATCCATGTAATTGTGGCTTACCATCTCGTGTGAAGATTTCAAGAATGCCTGCAACATATTCAACAATATTGATTTACAATCGAGTTTTGACAAACTCTAAATTTTCTTCCTAGGTTGTCATGACAACCTAGGAAGAAAATTTAGAGTTTGTCAAAACTCGATTGTAAATCAATATTGTTGAATATGTTGCAGGCATTCTTGAAATCTTCACACGAGATGGTAAACCACAATCACATGGATGATCAGCTTGAAATTCATCTTATCATTTTGAAGAATAAGATGAGGAAGAAGAAGCCATCGTCGATCGATCTAGGGTTTAGAATTAGGGGTGGAATCGTATGACACAGTTATAGTGTAATCGAATGAAGACAATATATGCACCATGCCATGTAGGTGCAACGTATTCAAGTCATATGCCAGGTGGATGCCACATAAGCAAAAACAGTTGATAGCCGGTCATATTACCTAAATGTGAACAAATAGAACAAGTTAGTTACCTTAATGTGTACAAAAAAAAGAACATTACCTATATATGGACAACTGAAATAGTTAGTTACCTTAATAAGTCATTTTCCCATATATATGCACCATGCCACGTAGGTGCAACGTATTCAAGTCATATGCCAGGTGGATGCCACATAAGCAAAAACAGGTGATAGCCGGTCATATTACCTAAATGTGAACAAACAAAACAAGTTAGTTACCTTAATGTGTACAAAAAAAAGAACATTACTTATATATGGACAATTGAAATAGTTAGTTACCTTAATAAGTCATTTTCCCAAATATAAATATCATTTTTGACTAAATAGAAAGAAAAAAGTTTAGAAGGAAACGTAGGAAATCTTCTGAACGCAGCTAAACGAGACTGCTCGTTTACCTTGATTTTAGGATAACAAAAGATTTATGGTTAATTGTGTGTGATTTACGATTTTAATGTATCAAAACAGAATCTGGTGTCCAACCAAAAAAGAAGCTAAACACTTTATATTAATTTATTAATATTTTGGTAGAAGCCTAAAACATGTGTACAATTATTGGAATCAATTATTAGAAAATTCCTTTCCTTTTATTTTATAATTTGTCTAAATAAATATATTGCCGATGGTGGTTTCCACATACGCAATATGACGAGTTCCTCAGGTGTGAATTTAACTTTACAAAGAGATCAATTTCTAACGATGATTATGTCTGTCTATTATTATTTATTATTTTTAGTGATGTCCTGTATAAAATATTGTATTAAATAAAAAGTATAGGAGGCGATTTCATTTTTGTCATATGTTTTTGTTTGCCACGTAGACTTTAGCTTATTTTTGCAACATTACTTAATTATCTTTGCTATTTAGAGAATGTAGTTTGTAGAGTTTTTAAATTGATTTTTTTTTGTTAAAAAATATGGCCTTTATGATTGGTTGGAAAAAGAGATCCAAGAGTCGAAGAGTTCGATATATTATTGCCGATAGGGCATGTTGAACTCAACATGTTGCCGTTGAGGAGCTGTGTGCCACATGCTGAGTAGGATGGTTGTCATGACAACTCTTTCAAGCCTAATGGAAGTAAAGATGGCAACGGGGGCGGGGAACACAGGGGACCCCAATCCCCATCCTCATCCCCGAATCCTCATTCCAATCTCCATCTCCATCCCTATCGGGGAATATAAATAAACCCTCATCCTCACCCCCAACGGGGACTGGGGATCCTCAACAGGGAAATGAGGATTTTTTTTTTCTTTTTTAACATGCAAACTTTTACGTAAGAAAAAACTATATATTTCAATTTTACCAGCATAAGTTTAAAGATTTTATAAAATATATAAGTATCCATAAATTGCAGAAAAAATATAAATTAATTTTCTACCAAATTTAAATACATACATCAAAAATCAAGTAAAAAAAATTATCAGATTGATATTTAAGGTAAAATAGATCAACCAAAGAGAAAAAAAAATATATATATATATATATATATATATATATATATATATATATATATATATATATATATATATATATATATATATATATATATATATATACGAGTTCAAATTAGATAAAAGAAAAAAGCAAAAAATATAATTTCAACCAAGTAATTACTAGCGAGTTAGGTTACTTAGCTCAAATTTTATGTATTATAAACTATACTATAAATATATGTTCTGTATTATTTTTATATATTAATATATGTCGCTGACGGGTCCAGGGTCGAGGATTAAGGGTATCCCCATCCCTATCCCCATTTTTTTTATTCGGGTATTCCCCATTCCCGTCCCCATCCCCGGTCAACCTGGGGATTCCCCAGTCAAAACGGGTGCGGGTTCAGGTTCCCCATTGGGTATGGGGATTTTTGCCATCCCTAAATGGAAGTTTGTGAGCAACATGAGTATTATGATCATTTATTATTGAATAATCTAGAATATGTCGCTAGTTTGTTACTGATGTCTTTATAAAGTATAACTGATATGTGTGCGAAGAGATTGTTTGATATTGAGTAATATAGAATTTGATAGTCGATTGTATCGAACAATAGAAGAAAGTGTTTTATGATTCGAAAAGTCTAAAGGTACTAGATTGGTTATTTTGTTGAAGAGGTTGAGTGGAATTTCCATGAACTTTTATATGAATTAGAGATTAGTTCTAACAAGAACATGTGATGTTCTTTGTAAGTTTTTTAGTGTTTCACATACATTGGTTTCAAGCTTTCTCCATTCTTGATTGATTAAATATCACTTGGCATCATACCCTTATTGAGATGACTGACTATAATGAAATATCTTGTGCAACCGCAAACTATTACTTTGTTGGATGTGAGAATGGTGTGTCATACACTCGAGGCTTGTGTGATATCGAAATTGAGAGGTTGAAATGTTGCCAAAAAACTAATGGCAATGAGTGCATAAGCTCATTCTTGCACAAGTTTCAACCACCAACAAAATTACATCCAAACCACATGTCCAGGACGTGAAGGCGAAGTACATGAACAACTTTGGCGTTAGGCATAGTGTAACACCTAGTTTCCATGGCGTTTCTAATTTCGGGACATCAGGCTGTAATTTGATCGAGTGAAGGCTTGGGCTTCAAAGTAATAGAGTTTAGACCATATCAGATATTCATAATGTTGGTTAAGTGATTAAAGCTCTCGAATTGTGCCTTGAACCAAAGGGTAAAATGGGAAAAATCATAATTCGGGCTTCTTCCATGAATTAATGATTTTAGTTCGGTATGTTTTTAGTAAAAAGTAACTTGATAGAATTATGAGGCTCGTCAATACCTTCATGTGATTATAAAGATCGCCAAAAACGGAATTGAAACAAAGAAGTTATGACTGTTTGAAGTTGTGATTTGGGTGAAAACCCGTCGCCACGGAGTGGAGAATTTCCTTCCACACCATGGCAATCGCCACAAAGTGGAGAATTGTGTTCATGGTGTGGCAATCGTCACTGAATAGAGAATTGTCTTTCACGTAATGGAAGCTGGGCAGGCCCAATCCAATGATTTTTAGGGTTTTCAACGCATTTATAGGTAAAGATTCATGTTATAGGGCATTTTCTCAGCCTCCATCTCATCGAGAACTCCTTGGGGGCAACCCTAGCCTCCATCTTCATATTTGAGCTTCTCCCCTCTCATCTCATCCATTTTTGGAGTGTTTTTGGTGGTTTTGAAGTGTCGCTTTCATGCAAGATTGATCATTGAAGCTTGGAAATTGAAGATCTCAGCTTTCATCTACATTCTGGACCTTTGTAATTCATAAAGTTCCAAGCTTTATTGCATTTTATCCTTGGATCTAGGTGTATTTAGTGTTTTGGTCTATTTTATTGCGTTTTGTTCCATTTGAGGCTTGTTCCATAGATTTTGTAGAACTCTTGATCTTTTCAATAATGTTTGGGTTCAGATCTTGTCATTTGGTTGAGTAGAGAGTGCATGCAAGAGCTGTCTTTACTCCATGAATTAAGAAAAGTGGGGTTTGGACACCTTATGATCTAGGGTTTTAGATCTTGCTTGTTTTGGAGCTTCTTAAAGGATAAAGTTGGAAACTTTATCCATTTAAACATTATAAGGAATCAAATTTCAAGGTTGGAGACTTGGACTTAATGGATTAAGTTGAGAAAGATGCATTTTTGGTTACTCTAAGAATTAAAGTTCAGATCTTGGTTGTTTCGACCATCCTAATGTATAAAGTTGGAAACTTTATCCAATATGAATCTATCAAATACCAGATATGATGTTATGAGCCATGGTCTTTAGGAATTAAGCTCTTAATGAAGAAAAAGTGTATTCTTCCAAAGACCATGGCGTAGCCAAGGAAGGCCCATAACGTGGTGGTGCTCTGAATTTCGAATGTGTTTGTCCTGACTTGGCCACGACGTGGCGGCCGTTGACTTGTTGACCAGTTTGACTTTTTGTCAAACTATGATAGAATTGAGTGTTTATCTAAGGACTAATTTTGGTTTGGTTTTAGGTAGCTTGTGTTAGCTGTTTTGTTGCTGAGTGTTGCTGTTGAGCCTCTGTTGGTTAACTCATGTGAGCTTTTTCACTATACATTGTACTGCAGTATGTATCCTTGTGTGTAAGATGTTGGTATGTTGTAGTGATATATTATATTCGTAGATTTGTTATGATTACATGTAATTTGTGAAGGGATATGAGCATTATAACACTCCTATGGTGTACATGCAACCCTATAAACCTTGGATCTATGTTATCTCTATTATACATGCAAATATTCAATATTCCAAGGTTTCATCCTAACTAGCATAATATGAAGCAACTATACTATAAGAAACTAGTTAGATGACATACCTTTTGATGTAGCTTAAAGTCTTGAACTTTAAGAGCTTAGCCCCAATAGTGTGGAAGCCTCAAGTGGAATCATAAATCACCAAAAACACCTTGGAAAACTTGAGAGAATAGTAAGCACACTAGAAATTGGCCCACTCTTGTATCCTCACACACTAGTCCCATTTCATGTGCCAAAGACCTCTTTATATAGTATGGAGGATTAGGGTTTCATCCATGTAAACCCTAATACCCATGACCTTTCATATCCATAGGATCAATGGGTTAACAACTCCATGGTCTATCCATGCAAGCTTAGCCCAACCTAAATGAACTTGGCCCATACTATATATAAGATTCCATACTTAATTAGTTCATTTTGATCACTAAATTAATTCTAAATTAATTCTTGATCAATACAAATTAAATAATATGATTCCATATTAATACAATAGAACTTATAATATATTAATTTAAATCATAAATATACTATTCTCAAAAGACTATCCATATAAATTGTTTCAGTGAAGTGCAACCCAAATGGATCATGCTACTCTCGGGTCGAATACATACCAATAATAGTTATGGGCTTAGACATCTAATCCAACAATTTGTTGGTTACTATTTATCTATTTGCATATGTTGACATATTATGGTTGGGTTGAGGCGGTCCTGCTTTGTGTTGTAGGCCAAGGGTAAAAGGAATGGATAAACTTCTACTCATATGCTTGTTCTACTACTTGTTGAATCATACACAAAGACACGTTTTATAACATCGATTTACCGATGCGTTTTCATGCAATCAATGTATAGCCAACTCATAGTCAACAACTCATATATCTAGGTTTGAAGAATATAAGATATTATCGTCTCATGATCACTCGTGATAAAATCTATTAAGTGATTCAAATGAGTGTGGGTTTAATCCAATACTCAGAACTTATGAGTATTCATGAGTGTTGTAGAAACTCTTGCTATGTCCAACATCTTAGACATCTACAAGCCAACTTCATGACAGTCTTGATTCATATCTACTTCCAACATATGACCGACTGTGGATGGTTTGAATTACTTAGTCATTCGGGAAGAATGACCTAGTTGTTTTGGAAGTCAAAACATGCAAAGTGAAACACAAGAATAATCGAATCCAATATGGTCTCAGAACTTATGAATATAAATAGAACACCTTTTATTTATCAACATATTGATTACATATTATTCATTGTATAATGTTTCAACCAATCAACTTTCTAATTGAATCAAAACACTAGTCATGCCATGCTCTAAGCATGCACACTATGTTGTCCAAACAATAGTCATGCCATACACCAAGTATGCACACTATGTTTATCCAAACATTAGTTATGCCATACACCAAGTATGCACACTAAGTATGTCTATGATATTTACTTTGTGAAACAGATCGATTGAACATAATTCTAATGATTCTCATTTCACAATCACAAATCCTTACCGCAAATGCAAGAATTCCAAATTCCTGCCATTTACCGAAATCTGTTAAATTTTAAACTTATATGCACTGATCCTCTGTAATGATTATGTAACACCCGTGTTTCTGGGTTAGGCATTAATGTTGATGTAATAGTCTAGGTTAACCTTTGTAACTTATTTTAAAATAATAAGAATGTATTATTTGAGTATTATGTATTTTATGCTTAATTGTGTGACTTAAATGCATTAATAATAAAATGGTAGATAAAACCGATATCAATACATGAAGACATAGTGGTAGTGGCAAGGTTTTCAAAAATATAAAGAATCTTGAAATCCGAGTTATAACGAAGAAGTTATGATCTGTCAAAGTTTCGCGACAGAACCGGCACGACACTGCGCGACGTAAATAGTGAATTGACTATATAGCAATATTTAGCCTTAGTGATCTAAACGAAAGTCGTAGAATACGTTAAACTGAGAGCGTGCATAAGAAGAACGTTTAAATCTGACTTCGTATGAGGAAGTTATGATTTTTCTAAGTTTCGACTTAGCAGTATGCAGCCCAAAGTTCGAATATGAGATCGAGTGATTTCTAGCCAAAACAATGTAAAAGAGAATCGAAGATCTCGTCAATAGTAATGCAACGGTAAAAAGAAAGATAAAAATGGACGTTAGATGAAGGAGTTATGAATTTCTAATGGAGTTTTCCTGTCCCGGCATACTAAAAATAATATAATAAAAGTTAAAGTCAAAGTTAGCTGACGGAGTCTAAACGAGAGTTGTAGAACATAATCTCACCTACATGTGGATATAAAGAACGTCGAAAACGAAGCTTGTATGCGAAAGATATGAATTTCTGAAGTTCAGGGCATGAACTTTAACCCCTGTGTCAGAGCTCAAGACGTGAGCAGAGAGCTCATGACGTGAGCAGGTGATGGACGTCTTCCAGGGCAAGTGGCCTGATGAAGAACGTCATGACATATCAAGCTCACGACGTGAGCACTTGTGGCTCACGACGTGAGCATATAAATTTAGCTCCCTATAAATAGAAGTCGAGTCCAGCCGAATTGGTTGCTCAATCTCTTTCCTCTCACTCCATATTACCTCGATTTACATGCAAGTTATACCCCCGAAGCCCCGGTATCATCCCGACACCCGAAGCGATTCCTAAAGCTTCAAAGATCCCGAGAAGAAAAGAGTTTCGAGCCGAAGCTCTGCCCGTGAGAAGTCCAGTTTTTGTGAAGCATCCCAGTTTCACCGAAGAATACTATTTTAAAGAGTCGTAGTGCTGTCCGAGCACCGTCTTATCAAGTGAGTGCATAGTCCCTTTCACATACATGATTTTAATACAAGTATTGATGAGTGTATTAGATATATGATATGAGTAAGTGTGTAGTTGCTTTCTGATAATACACATATATGAATTATACTCTATGAAATACATGCTAAGTGATTATATACTATCTGTTATGTGGTATGAGTATTGAATGAATATGTTATATAGGTTTTAAGCTGTATATCAACAAGTATATTTTATCTAAAAATATGTTGGGTAGAACATAGGTAGATAGTGATGTGTGATGAAATAAAAATGATGAGAGGCCTCGATGTTGTTGTTGATCTAGTCATCTAGCGGAGTATGGATGATGACCACAGACTTTCTAGACATCCCAATGGAACGCTGACAGGTTCATAACCTGTAGGTGTTGTGAACGATGTGTTCACCGGTGTACTCTATTCCCCTCATGGTTGCCTTTAGGACATCTATTGTTGAGGAAACCCCTTTGCAGTAATCTCCATCCCGATGAAAATCCTAGATTAGGTCCCTGGTAATAGATGTTGTTTGAGGGACGTAAAGTGAGGATAACGGGAATGGGTAATCGAGTTATTGTTGGTTGGTGAAATTAAATATAATTATTTATTGCAGGTTGAAAACCATATATGCTCACCAGGCTCTCAAGCCTAACCCACTCATTTTTATTTGTATTACAGGTAGTGACACGAGAGCATAAGATGGATGAATCATCAAGTTATTTTGTTTATAGACCAGTAGTTGTATATAACTGTTGTAAGACCTATAATGTTCCGTTTATGATTTTGGTCTGTATCAGAACATGACATCCCGAGTTTTGTTTTATATGAAAATACAATTCTTTAAGGAATGCTTTGATAAATTTTATTTATCATATTTTGTTTTGGGAAAAAATTCCGCAACTCTTCTAAATCAAAGGATTACTCTGAAAATTATTTTAAAAACATAAATTAAATTGGTCTTTTCTGGCCGTGATTTTGGGGATGTCACAAATTATGCACAAAGTCATAAAGACTTGTCAACATACATTACATAGTATTCCAATGAAGATCAACTCCATGGAAACGAAGTCTCAAATTCAAAGTGCAATGCTTTGAATGTCCTTCTTGCACTAAGTTTCCTAATCTTACACAGATCTAATGAATAACTTCCACCTATGGAAACATTTCCACATTCCCATTTTGACTATCAATTCCCATTTAGACTATCACTTATGAAAAAGAGTTGCCTCTTTTCAGAATATGTCAATATGGTCCTCTCCAAAAATTTACACTATACTTCCAAGTGTCCCTGAGTAACCAATCTCTGGTAAACCTTAGATTGTCCTCGACAATTGCTTATTAATTTTAGTCATATCCAATTCTAGACCTTTTTTCCCTCTTAATGCCACCAGGCATTTGGAAAAAATTTAGAAAGAATAAATGTTATAGCACATGTAATCGATCCTACACCTGAAGCATATGAGACACGATTCATGATGTCTCACATAAAGATAAGATTCTAGACCAGTCTTTTGCTACAATATTTTTATTTGCCATGTTTTCATAATTCGAATATGAAGAGGGATAAGACTTGTCTAGAATCTTTCTTTATGTGATACATCATGAATTGTGTCCCATATGCTTCGGGTGTAGGATCGATTTCATGTGCTATAATATTTTTATTTGCCATGTTTTCATAATTCGACTATGAAGAGGGATTTCGTAATCGTAATCGAATTTTGAGAACACAATATATATATATATATATATATATATATATATATATATATGTGTGTGTGTGTGTGTGTGTGTATAGAATTTCCTTAAGTTGAGCCATTCCAACAGCAAATTCATATATATATATATATATATATATATATATATATATATATATATATATATATCCTTGACTAAAGATGATTAAAATCTCAATCTAAGCTTTTAGAATTGAAATAAAGTACAATTTCCTCTCCCTTAATTATAGCAAAACAACTTTAACCAATTGAAACTTTTTGTTTTCTATAATTAACATTGCTAACTTGCAACACTTATTATAATTATCATGCTCCCACTAACATGAAAATTATCAACATAAGACTTATGCTCCCACTAGCTTTGACATGTACTCAGAAATTAGTCGGACTTCTAGAAATCAATACTTTATTGACTTTCTTACCAAAGTCCAGACTTCTGATATGAGATGCTTTGATAAAAACTTTATCAAAATCATATACCTTTCCTTAGATAAAACACATATGTGTCTAAACAATTTCAGAACTATGAAAAGGGATGTCGTAATCATAGTCTCAATTGTTTAGACGTTTGTCATTCCTTACAAGTCAATGTTAGTGTGTCGGTTAACCACACATGCTCCACTAACGACTTTGAGAATGCAAATACCACAATTGCTTATCTATTTAAAATCTACTTAGTGAAAGTGTTTCCTCACCATCATTTTCATGAATCAGAGAGAAACCTTATGACACTTAGATTTTATGGTGTATGTGTTCCTATCCATGTGAATTTGTCAAAACCATAATCTCAAGACAAGGTTAGTGACAAATCCAAACTCATATGGATTGAAATTGTGTAGTCTTAACTTCTTGTCACCTTGCAACACAAGGGCCTGTCATTGCTTCCAAGTTGTTATGCAACCAATTAAGAACTCTCAGAACTCATATGAAAATCCAACTTTAACTGGAATGGGCACATAAATAGGAATATGTCAACACGATAGGTTATAAACCTCAAGTCGTGAGCTATTGAGAAACTACATGTTTTATTCTTGATTAGATCTTGAAATTGTTTTAGGATCTTTTAGACTCCCACTGTCCTCTTGACATGTAAGACTCTCTTGCCAAGACCCATTCATTGAGAAAAAATACTCAAGAGATAGTGTGGATTCTTATCAAGACAAACACTTCACACAATTGGCCTAAGTTGGTCTTTGTTTCATCCAAAACATCACAACCTACCAATTTCAAATGTACAAAAGTAGGATACATTTTACTCTTACATTTGACAAGTGTTAATAAACCTTCTTTAAGATGTGTCACTCAAATTACAATCTTGGAGTATGACTCTAAGACTTGTTTTGGAACGAAGTATGACTCATCTTCTTAATTAACCATTTCAACAATTCATGATTCTTCTTCTTAGCCATAGGAATGCACTAAGATTTCCTTAGAGAACCAATTGTGATATGGTTTGTTAATCATTAAGACGATTACAAAACATGATACTAAAGTACAATATTTTCAGATTTGAGAAACTTTTATCTTTCTGCCAAATTTGATTCTTCTCATTCGTTCTGCCATACATCGAAACTTTTCCAATGTTTCAGAATTATACTTAAACTTGTAGTATAACCATATTTACTGAACTTTAGTAAATCATGATGAATAGTATTATCGATCTTTTGTGGTGGACTTGACCAGTGCACAAGAATGTGTATTCGATCCCTTAGTCCTTCACTTGATTCGCATATACATGTGAACAAAGAATTAGCCTTAATTTTCCAAAGATGAAGATTTTCATTCATCATACTACACAACTTGCATGATTCCAAGTTTCGGTCCAATTGAAACTTGGGTGATGAGAATCTTTCTTTATTTGGTAAATTTAGACACTACCATAAATGAAAAAATCAAATTCATATTTCCATTATTGCTAGAAACATACAAACATCAATTTTCCATAAATGCCATTGCAAGGAGATTTATAATAAAGTAAAACAAAATTTTATTTATTTATTAAATGCGGAAAAATGTTTCCTTACAATTCAACTTTTAATTGAAACTATGCTATTACATATTTTCTGGCAATCTATCATAACTCCTAAGTAGTAGCTCAAGAATTCGATCTTCGATCCATGTGATTGAAATCCATCTTTGCGATCAGATTCAGCATACTCTTTCTTTAAGTTTCCTTCCCTTTGCTTGATCCTGCCAAACATCAAAATGTAACCGAGTCACATTTTGTATTAAGAATCATCAATAAGGAACTTAACAGAGTTAGATAGTGGACTTACCTGAAGCAGAGTCAAACTTTTTGACTTGACCTTCTTTTAGATCCTTCAGGTAGTTAGGGAAGCTTCGCTTCCAATGTCCCTTATCTCTACAGTAAAGACATATAGACTTATCCTTTTTCTTTACCTTCTGGTCAACCGGGTTGACCAAGGCCGATCCCTTCCCATTGGTAAGAGAAAGCTTTTCTGGACTTCCAATGTTACCATTATCAATGTCCATGGAAGTTTGAGAAATAGACCTTCCACCAATATTTGCTTGACCATTGTGCCAAATCATTGTTGATTCAGCAGCAACAAGCAAATAAGAAAGATCTATTAGGGTCATGTCATGATCTGTCACATAGTAGCCTTTAACAAACTCACTATATGACTCAGGAAGTGACTGAAGAACCCAATCAGTAGCCAACTTCCTTGGAACAACGACACCCAACATTCTCAACCTGTCAATGTGTGACTTTATTCCTAAGACATGAGTGCACACATGTCATCCATTGCAAGCAAGGCTTGAGTGATCTTGAACTTTTCAAGTCTTCGAGCTTGTGGGTCTGGGAGAATAATTGGAGGAGGTGGAGGAAGGGAAGTATGATTTACATGAGATTTGGGAAGATCATAGTTGTCTAAACCAGACATCTATAATGGGAGAAATTCAAGTTAGTTGATTTAAAGTCCTTAATATAACACCCATTATGAAATATTAAGGCTAGGACCCAACACAATATTTTATAACTTGGAAGAGGGATGCCGTAATCCAAACTACAAAATATTTGAAGGTAGGCGAATGACGATTCACCAATTTCTACCATGAAAAACGAAACAATTTATTAGGTTTTCATTAGATTTGAAACTCCTAGATCTTTTGAGATTCATTGAACTTTTCAATGACATATTTCAATCTCGATTGTACCCTCTCAAGTTTGGTGACTGGGATGCCGAGGATCACAAAACAAGGTGTGAATAACCATGTAAATACACTTGGTACCCTTAATATTTATCACTTAATCGATGTGTCGGTTAACCACATGCGCTCCACCGATCATATGATAAACATTAAGTTACCATTTGGCTACCTTGTTAAATCCAAGCTAGTGTGTCGGTTAACCGCACACGCTCCACTAACGATTTAAGCAAAGTGTAAAGTGTAATTTCATGGGTTAGCACCAAATCCACATTTTCCTAAAGTAACTAAGATTGGGAATTTATAAAGGTTTAGTTACTTTATATTTATCATTATACTTATAATGAAGGGAGAATATACTCCTTGTCCTACCCTTTCACTAATGACCCTCCACCAGTCAAGGAAGCGGTGGGTGAGAGTGGACACCCATTAAGCTGCCATTTTATAGGCAGCAACCTTATACCCCACTTATAGATCGACTTTGTGAATGAGGCCTACTAACGATAAGACTGACTTGATCATATATATATATATATATATATATATATATATATATATATATATATATATATATATATATATATATTAACTTATAATACTATAAAGTATAAGGGTTGAATCTAGGGTTTGGAATTAAAGTGTTTGTGAAAGTTTACAAATTCCAAAACTTGAGGGAAAGTTTTGAAAAATTCAAAAACTATTCAATTCCATAACTTATGAGTTTAAAGTAGTTTTAATGAAAAACTCTTCAAGTTCCATAACTTGAGGACAAGTTATGGAAGACTTTAAAACATTTTAAAAATGAGACTCTTCATTTTCATAACTTATGAAAATCTTATGAGTTTTTAATAATCATAAATGTGACTTTTCATATAACTTGAGGAAAAGTTACCAAAACACATATTATGAACAACTTTTAGATCAATTTGGATTGAAAACATATTATCACATAACTTTTCTATTAATCTAAATTAACTCATAAGAAGAAAATAATTCAAATCAAACAATTTTTCATGTAATTAGCCTAACCATTAAACTAATATAAAACATGAATATATTGACAATTATATTTGAAATTGGATTAGCATGAACATTACCACATCAAAAACAGGTTTACCAGTTCAAAAATAGCTTAGGGTAATGTTCCTAGTCCAATTCCAGCCAAAAAATTCAAAAATATGCAAACTGGAAGACCCACTCGTCGAGTTCTATAAGGAACTCGTCAAGTTCATGCCTTAACTAATGAACTCGTCGAGTTTTTGGCCAAAACTCGTCGAGTTTCCAGTCTTGACAGTTTCTTGGTTTTGAAAAATAAGTTGCATCAAGTATAATTGAAAACAGGCCTAGACTCTGATACCACTGAAGGTATATGAGCATTCTAACTCTCCTATGGTGTACATGCAACCCTACAAACCTTGGATCCATGTTTTCTCTATTATACATGCAAATATTCAATATTCCAAGGTTTCATCCTAACTAGCACTATATGAAGCAACTATACTACAAGAAACTAGTTAGATGACATACCTTTTAATGTGGCTTGAAGTCTTGAACTTTAATAGCTTAGACCCAATAGTGTGGAAGCCTCAATTAGAACCACAAATCACAAAAAACACCTTGGAAAACTTGAGAGAATAGTAAGCACACTCGAAATTGGTCCACTCTTGTATCCTCACACGCTAGTCCCATTTCATGTGTCAAAGACCTCTTTATAGAGTATGGAGGATTAGGGTTTCATCCATGTAAAGCATAATACCCATTACCTTTCATTTCCATAGGATCCATGGGTTAAAAACTCCATGGACTATCCATGAAAGCTTAGCCCAACCTAAATGAACTTGGCCGATACTATATATAAGAGTCCATACATAATTAGTTCCTTTTGATGACTAAATTAATTCTAAATTAATTTTTGATCAATACTAATTAAATAATATGATTCAATATTAATATATTAGAACTTATAATATATATTAATTTAAATCATAAATATACTATTCTCAAAAGACTATCCATATAAATTGTTCCGGTGAAGTGCAACCCAAATGGACCATGTTACTCTCGGGTCGAATACATACCAATAATAGTTATGGGCTTAGACATCTAATCCAACAATTTGTTGGTTACTGTATATCTTTTTGCATATGTTGACATATTATGGTTGGGTTGAGGCGGTCCTTCTTTGTGTTATAGGCTAAGATATACTCGATGTGACAACCCGAAATATTAGGATCAAGCAGGGTCTATATTGTAACCCTATTACAATGATAACCTTGAAAACCATGAGAGCATAAGTGCATGTATAATGTAACCTCTTGAAAGTAAACAAGTTTATCAAATCAAAACTAGACGAATGGATTTGATTAAGAATCACAGAAAATAGCTATAAGAACTTGTATTATGTTGCAACCTTGAATGCTTGAACCTTAGGGCCATCATTTTTAGCTTTCTAAGCACATGAAATATATTCCAACTTATAGAAATCATCCAAGACGTATATGCATTGAAGAATATCATCTAAGATCATAAATCCTTTTCATTAAGGCATGTGTGGCCGTGAACTACCCTAGAAACTAAAAAGTGGCCATGAACACCATCCTAGGGAGCTTTTGGCCGTGAACCACCTTGGTGGGCCTTCATTTGGCCGTAAACACTAAAGGGAAAACTCATTTGGGGCGTAAACACTTCCCAAGGAAGTATCTTGAGAGTAAACACCTCCCTAGGAAGCACGTAGGGCGTAAACACTCCAAGGAGTCCAAAACTTGGCCATGAACACTTCCCTTGAAATTATCAAGACCATAAACATACTTCCAGAAGGCATCTTCGGCGTGAACTCAAATCTAGGAGGCATTCAGGCCGTAAACAACTCCATCCCATGGGTTTTACGGCTATAAGATGTGAATAAGACAAATACATTTGACTTTATGATACAACATCTCAACCATTTTCAAGGCTTTCACGGGTAAACACATATTATTTATTAGATAACTAAGCAAACATCATCCCAACCTCCATCTCCTTACTAGAAGCATAAACCCCATTCACAAACTCTTTTCACATTCTGTGAACTCCTAAAATCACTCTCAAACATATTCCAGATTTAAGTCTAAATTCTTCAAAGCATTCCCTAGTTCCTAGTAAGTATTTCAAGTTTTGGTTAGTGATTCTACATATTATCTTGTTTAATTCATCATATTTACACATAAAATTATGTGTTAACATTCTTAGGGAGTTCCAAGGTTCCAAGAGTTTATCAAACTCTTCAAGTGTTAAGATTTGAACTCCTCATCCTCTCTGCAAATCACCCACCAAATCAAACCAAGATGAGCTTCATACCCCTATTTTTGAGTTTTCACTATTTTGGGGAGTATACAAGTCAAAGGTCTTGTGAAATATTGGAATAATTGCTTGTGTATACATGTATGTTATGTTGTGTGTGTTTATAGTTATGAAACTCCATATGAATAGTCCAAAAACTCGAGATTTTGATTAAGTCTCAAGAGTTTGGATTATATTCCGCATCTTATTTGTTGATTTGAAGCAAAAACTAGTGTTTAATTTAACTATGAAATAATTCACAAAACCATAGGTAAAGAACCACAAGGAATTTCTTCAAACTTTTCCTAAACATAATTGTTGGCATAAAAATTTTGGAAGATGAAAAATTAAGAAAAAATTTAATATTTTGGACCATTTTCAGCCATAAACATATATATAAGGTCATTTTCGAAGTGTTGACTAAATTCGAGATTCAATTTTTAATTGGGCTAGAAATGGAAATGTCTAATAAATAAGGTTCCTTTTGGACATTTTTCCTAAACATGAGCCACAAATGAGTATCACTCAAGATACTTTTGAAAATTGTGGGTCTCATTTAGGAATTTATAAAAAGAGGTGCCATTTTTGCTAACATCGATAATGTTGGGTCGTTTTTGATTCATATGATTTAAACTAGATTATTTTCAGTAAATGAAACGAATCGAAGCACCTAGTCAACGAGCACAACTAAGGTTATGAAACGAAACGAAACACCTAGTCAACGAGCACAACTAAGGTTATGAAACGAAACGAAACACCTAGTCAATGAGCACAACTAAGGTTATGAAACGAAACGAAACACCTAGTCTACGAGCACAACTAAGGTTATGAAACGAAACGAAACGAAACGAAACATCTATTCAACAAGTACAACTATTGTTAATTATTTAATAATTAATGGATTTCAACTATTTGCATTAATATCTGTTAGTATTATAGTCAGACGCATCTTCTTGTAAGAGTTATAACCAGATTCTCCTAGAGGGAGAGCGGGAATTTGTGTATACATCTATACGGGGTTGACACCCTGCACCTTTGTTCTTTGCTATAGCTAGACCGGCCAGTCTAGGGTGACAAATGTCTTAAATGAAGCCGACGCCTGAAGAACGTTTAGACAGGCACTCTGTCATATTAGTATGGTTATTACGACTCACTTAGAATATAACAGTATTATTTTGAGCTTCACACGGGAACACCTTGCAAACAATAGCACATGGTGTTGATCGTCCCCATGCATGGTATTGATTGTCCATATTCGTTGTGTTGATTGTCTACTTGCATCGTGCGGATTGTCCATAAACACCTGTTGATTTCTCACACCACTCCTGTTTTAGGGTTTTAAGATTCACAAACACTTACAAAATTTACTCTGATCACACCATTTGTTTGTAATCAATTTCGATTTTGAATATCTTGAATGAAACTTTATCACACAAGTCTTGGGTTTTAAGACTGCTATGTTTGTATATCAGAAAATATAGGATTTTCTAGGGAAAAACGAATTTATACAAATTTTTGAAAAGTTATAACTAAAACACACGTAATTATACTCAATTGGAAACAAGACTTACAACTATTTTGACAAGAAAATATTGGATTTTCTGGGTTTCTAAGCTATCACAAGTTTTTATACAAAGTGCTTATGAACTCACCAACATATTATATGTTGACGCTTTTCAAATGACTTGTATTCTCAGGAATCCAGTAAGCAGGTTATGGATCGCGGACTCTGGATTATTTTGCTGTAATTTGGAAGTTACTTACTAATGTCTTTTTGTATAATTTGAGAACAAATACATGAATGTAAAAACAATGTAAGTTTGTTATATCAATGTATGATGTTTGGATTTGCTATGTTTTATTTATATTCAATTGTTATGATACTTCATAATGACGTCATCCGCCCTCGGACGTTTCCGCCGTTCCGATTCGGGGGGTGTGATAGATTGGTATCAGAGCATTGTTTATAGTGAACTAGTATATCGAACCATACAAGATATACAACTATAAATACAGCGGGACTAAAACACTCTGACTAAAAATATACTTTTTAAAAAATTAAGTATAAAAGTGTACTTAAATGCATACGTGCTAGGAGCAGTGTCATAATAAGTATGATGTAAAAGTAGTGATGAGTTGAATACTACGGGTAGGCCCCGGGATATGTAATTAGACTTTGAATAAATGTAGCCTGATCAACTACATTTGTCTAAGGTGTAACTAACATATGCTAGGAAATAGTCGTGGTGAACAACGAGTCTAATACATACCAAAGAAAACTCCATAAGCGAACATAAACAATTAAAATGCTATAGGAGCATTTTAGGATCCCATAAAACCTCCCACACTTAAAACCTCTACATAGCCCTCATTCCTCTATGACCCCACAGACAACATAACTGAAGTTCCTCACCAAGACCTTTACTACCCTACCGCGATAACCAATGGGTGGATTAAGGAGAGCCTAGAAGTGAATCTTGAAGAATACCAAGAAATGGACTAGGGGGAGGATTCTGATAAAGAACCGGACAAACATGAAGACGTTGGAGAAACTCTTAGCGAGCCTTACCCTATCAAGGGTGGGCAAGAAACCCTTCACCCCTTCCTCCCAAGATACGTAAGTACCCAATGTAAATACTCTTCGAATAGACATACCTAGTAATAAAATATTGCCCATGCAAGTACAAGTTTCGTGACCGACACCTACTGGATTTAAAATGCTTTACCATCAGGGGATAAACCAAGTACATGCCTGATAGCCAACAATCCACCATAGACATGCACCATGCTACAATCCCCAATACCCTCACAAATCAAGCATCACCTCCGTTTGGGCCACAAGTAACCCGATTAGACTCTCGGTTTTCGACTCTCCGTCATGAAGTAATGGAGACTGTAGGCAGATCCCAATATACGAAAATGTAAATCCGACCCCCCCCACGAGTAACAAGAAGATCATTCCAAAGCCTTATGAAACCCACACGTAGGATCAGAAACTATGCGGACCATCTACACTCCTTAAAGGAAGAAGTGGTCATCTGGAGACCACAACTCATTGTAATCGAGGCTAGGACTGCATTAGTAGAGTAAAGAATGGAAAAGAGAACTCATAACATAAGTGAAATAGCCAAGCACTTTGTGCGCCATTTCGGCATAGGAGAATCACCACACTACTCACCTTAGGTTTATAATGTCTTAAACCGCAACCAGTACTAATAAGCCAAGAGAGGTACGCCCTCCAAGAATCCAGGTAATCTAAATCCAATCATTGTATAGATGGCTATACCTTATCCAGATAAAACATAACATTCGTGCAATGCTTAATTCTATTCTCTATCGTAAATACATCATAGGGATGTAAGTTGAAACCAAGAGAATCATGCAACAACACGTGAAGGTTATAGGTAAATATAAATGACTAAAGATGACCATGGTTTCTAATGAGCTCGCTTCTCACCGAGCAACACAACCATGTCTCCTCATGAGAATAACCAGCACCCCGGCGAAGCACCGGTTCTACAGATAGACTCCACCACATTTCAAGTCGCGGTCATAGCTGTTGTGACAGCCGTCATGGCACAACTCAACGCTAACAACCCATGCGGAAATGGGAACAGTGGAAACAATCCCAACCATAGTAGTAACCAAGGACACCAACAAATGACTTCCTACAAGGATATCCCAATCCAAAAATCTAAGAACAAGAAACGAAAGTCCCGTAAAAAGGAAAGGAACTGCTCAACTCAAGGACCTACCAAAAGGCAACAAGCTTTAGCAGCCCTCACCCCCACTGATCCTACTACCTCAACACCAAGGAAACCTTATGATTAGAAACCTCCCAAAATACAACAAGTGCATCATCCATCACAAAGGAGATTGTCGGAAGTTACACTGCAATAGGTTCAACAAGAAGGGGCACATCGCCCGTTCCTACAGAGCCCCGACCCAATGCATCACTCTAACCCCCAACGCTGAAGTAAGCTCAGTATGCCATGCATGTGGTAAAACAGGAAATTTCAAAAAGTGGGTATCCATCTAAGTCGGACTAGTCGGAAATATTGGCTTGGAGAGCCAAGACTTGTAATCCTTCCACTGTCAGAAGCGAGGGGTTGTCGCAGCTCTGTGAAGCCAACCTAACGTATTGCCCCCTTCTCTAGGTTCTAAGAGGCCCAAAGCCTTCGCTGAAGCCACTTGAACCAACTCTCGACTTGGAGCGGGCAAGTCAAGTTACACACCACCCGACCCAACCAAACTGGACCAAATCATAATCCAACCAACTTTGATACCCCCGCTTGAGTTACAGGAAAACGATACGAAGAATGAAGGAGGAGCCGGGGGAGTTTGACAACTGGACATGAAGAAGCAACAAGGAACCTTACCGAGATTTTTGGTACGTTGCCAACTGATAAACGTTATGCATCAAACTTTCACAAAAGGTTTTGTCAATTAAAAACATAATAAAAAAATAATTTCCTCGTCCAAACGATCATGTCAATCACGGAGAAACTAGAGATCCTTGTGAGTGGACCAGGATGGTTCCATACAAACTTTAGGGTCATATATATTAAGATTGTACGAACTAAGAGTGAGTGATCCCGCCTCATTCTCTATCCGTGGTCTGATTTTGGAATTAGGGCAGAGCCACTCAATAGAATGTCTTTTCGATCATTAATTGTATACGTTAGGTTACACCCAGCTATCATTGAAAAACCTAGTATAAATCAGACTGCAAATTCCATTGTTTTATATCAGAGCACTCGTATTACTACAACACCTAAAATGGGCAGGAACAAGATAGACGCAGTGGTAACAACAAGCACGAAACTGGTAGTGATAAGAGCATGAACGAAGAACACCCTATCATTCTTAGCAACCATTCCTTCCCAATCGACATGAAATTTGTTATAATAAGAAGTCCAACGTCGTCACTTGTTACGGACTAGTTGATTCTCACCATACCAAACTTCAAGCACTACAAAGAGACCTTCCGTCTTACTTAGTCAAATAACGAAACCCTTTCAACCTATAACGAAAACTCCCTAGCATCCAGACACATAAGCCCTTATATAAGAGACATCACACTCCATCCTAACCCCCACAAAAAAATGGAAAAAAGAAAGAGAAGTCATGCAAGGGAATTCCAGAGGTTTATAACTTCCCCCAGATATTCCCTAAATTCCTTTTGAAAACCTTAACCATGTGCTAAATCGAGTTCGGAATCGACTCGACTCTTGGAACCATCCCAATAACCAAACCCCTGATACCACTTAGCACCGTCATAAAAAAAACAAACAGATATTGGCTAACCACAAGAATGATTTAATAGGTAAGGAAAACATCAGATTAAGCCTCTAAACGCAGGAAGCACCCATCTGACTCATAAAGGGGAAAGGCGAATTTCCCATAGAACCACTGACTACTAATAAGTCAAACAAACCCATCTTCAAGGATTGATACTCCCTACCCTGAATCAGAGACTGCTCGACCAACATCAAAGAACAGGCAGAGGTGACCTACCTCTAGCTCGGGATCCCATAGGAAGAAAAATCCCAAGGTAACCTAAGACTCATAAGGTCAGCTACACCACGCACAACCTCAACCTTGGTAATAATAGTGAGAACCCATAAGGCCTATGAACTCTACTTCTAGGACACTAGGAGCACGATCCTTAGAAGACCTTTCAAGATCCTCGCCAGGATAGGTCAGGTAACCTACAACCTTTGGTTATCATAAGAACTCAGCTTCATACATTTCACATTCCACGTATTCAACAATAATGAGTTTCTGACCATCGAAGCTTTAGCAAATCCCACTCGACAAGATTTAGTAAACAAGAACCCCCCCCCCCCCCCCCCCCCGAAGAGGAGCATGTGGGGATCATAACTGGGAAATCAAAAGAACAAGGTCAAACACTAATAGCTAAAATCCGTTGGGACGCCACGTGAAGATCAAAAGAAACAAAAGTACACACAACTTTGCTCATCGTTTGATCTTCCACTGAGAATTTGAATTGCAATACGAAATTCCCTCTAACAGGGGGATGATGTGACAACTCGAAATATTAGGATCAAGCAGGGTCTATATTGT